>NW_027226069.1:0-22672 GCF_038994185.2 Dermacentor albipictus | reverse complement strand
CCAAAACTTGCATATGCATGCTTAAAACGCGTTTTGGCACAAATCCATGTGCGGCTTCTAAAAAGAGCAGCATTGGCATGCTTTTCACGTCGTTTGGTAGAAATCCAAACGCCCGTTCTTCCAAAAGCACCATTTGCATGCATATCGTGTGGTTTTGCAGAAAACTGCATCCGCGTCTACCAAAAGATGCATAAGCGCGGTTAAAACGCGTTTTGGCACAAATCCCTGTGCACGTGCTAAAAAGAGCAGTATCGGCATACTTTTCACGTCGTTTGGTAGAAATCCACACGCGCGTTCTGCCAAAAGCACCATTTGCATGCATATCGTGTGGTTTTCCGGAAAACTGCATCCGCGTCTACCAAAAGTTGCATATGCATGCTTAAAACGCGTTTTGGCACAAATCCATGTGCGGGTGCTAAAAAAGCAGCATTGGCGTGCTTTTCACGTCGTTTGGTAGAAATCCACACGCGCGTTCTGCCAAAAGCACCATTTGCATGCATATCGTGTGGTTTTGCAGAAAACTGCATCCGCGTCTACCAAAAGTTGCATATGCATGCTTAAAACACGTTTTGGCACAAATCCATGTGCGGGTTCTAAACAGAGCAGCATCGGCATGCTTTTCACGTCGTTTGGTAGAAATCCACACGCGCGTTCTGCCAAAAGCACCATTTGCATGCATATCGTGTGGTTTTGCAGAAAACTGCGTCCGCGTCTACCAAAACTTGCATGTGCAAGCTTAAAACGCGTTTTGGCACAAATCCATGTGCGGGTTCTAAAAAGAGCAGCATTGGCATGCTTTTCACGTCATTTGGTAGAAATCCACACGCGCGTTCTGCCACAAGCACCATTTGCAAGCATATCGTGTAGTTTTGCAGAAAACTGCAGCCGCGTCTACCAAAAGATGCATATGCATGCTTAAAACGCGTTTTGGCAAAAGTCCTTGTGCGGGTGCTAAAAAGAGCAGCACTGGCATGCTTTTCACGTCGTTTGGTAGAAATCCACACGGGCGTTCTGCCAAAAGCACCATTTGCATGCATATCGTGTGGTTTTGCAGAAAACTGCATCCGCGTCTACCAAAAGCTTAAAACGCGTTTTGGCACAAATCCATGAGCGGGTTCTAAAAAGAGCAGCATTGGCATGCTTTTCACGTCGTTTGGTAGAAATCCACACGCGCGTGCTGCCAAAAGCCCCATTGGCATGCATATCGTGTGGTTTTGCAGAAAACTGCATCCGCGTCTACCAAAACTTGCATATGCATGCTTAAAACGCGTTTTGGCACAAATCCATGTGCGGCTTCTAAAAAGAGCAGCATTGGCATGCTTTTCACGTCGTTTGGTAGAAATCCACACGCGCGTGCTGCCAAAAGCCCCATTTGCATGCATATCGTGTGGTTTTGCAGAAAACTGCATCCGCGTCTACCAAAACTTGCATATGCATGCTTAAAACGCGTTTTGGCACAAATCCATGTGCGGCTTCTAAAAAGAGCAGCATTGGCATGCTTTTCACGTCGTTTGGTAGAAATCCAAACGCCCGTTCTTCCAAAAGCACCATTTGCATGCATATCGTGTGGTTTTGCAGAAAACTGCATCCGCGTCTACCAAAAGATGCATAAGCGCGGTTAAAACGCGTTTTGGCACAAATCCCTGTGCACGTGCTAAAAAGAGCAGTATCGGCATACTTTTCACGTCGTTTGGTAGAAATCCACACGCGCGTTCTGCCAAAAGCACCATTTGCATGCATATCGTGTGGTTTTCCAGAAAACTGCATCCGCGTCTACCAAAAGTTGCATATGCATGCTTAAAACGCGTTTTGGCACAAATCCATGTGCGGGTGCTAAAAAAGCAGCATTGGCATGCTTTTCACGTCGTTTGGTAGAAATCCACACGCGCGTTCTGCCAAAAGCACCATTTGCATGCATATCGTGTGGTTTTGCAGAAAACTGCATCCGCGTCTACCAAAAGTTGCATATGCGTGCTTAAAACACGTTTTGGCACAAATCCATGTGCGGGTTCTAAACAGAGCAGCATCGGCATGCTTTTCACGTCGTTTGGTAGAAATCCACACGCGCGTTCTGCCAAAAGCACCATTTGCATGCATATCGTGTGGTTTTGCAGAAAACTGCGTCCGCGTCTACCAAAACTTGCATGTGCAAGCTTAAAACGCGTTTTGGCACAAATCCATGTGCGGGTTCTAAAAAGAGCAGCATTGGCATGCTTTTCACGTCATTTGGTAGAAATCCACACGCGCGTTCTGCCACAAGCACCATTTGCAAGCATATCGTGTAGTTTTGCAGAAAACTGCAGCCGCGTCTACCAAAAGATGCATATGCATGCTTAAAATGCGTTTTGGCAAAAGTCCTTGTGCGGGTGCTAAAAAGAGCAGCACTGGCATGCTTTTCACGTCGTTTGGTAGAAATCCACACGGGCGTTCTGCCAAAAGCACCATTTGCATGCATATCGTGTGGTTTTTCAGAAAACTGCATCCGCGTCTACCAAAAGCTTAAAACGCGTTTTGGCACAAATCCATGAGCGGGTTCTAAAAAGAGCAGCATTGGCATGCTTTTCACGTCGTTTGGTAGAAATCCACACGCGCGTGCTGCCAAAAGCCCCATTGGCATGCATATCGTGTGGTTTTGCAGAAAACTGCATCCGCGTCTACCAAAACTTGCATATGCATGCTTAAAACGCGTTTTGGCACAAATCCATGTGCGGCTTCTAAAAAGAGCAGCATTGGCATGCTTTTCACGTCGTTTGGTAGAAATCCACACGCGCGTGCTGCCAAAAGCCCCATTTGCATGCATATCGTGTGGTTTTGCAGAAAACTGCATCCGCGTCTACCAAAACTTGCATATGCATGCTTAAAAGGCGTTTTGGCACAAATCCATGTGCGGCTTCTAAAAAGAGCAGCATTGGCATGCTTTTCACGTCGTTTGGTAGAAATCCAAACGCGCGTTCTTCCAAAAGCACCATTTGCATGCATATCGTGTGGTTTTGCAGAAAACTGCATCCGCGTCTACCAAAAGATGCATAAGCGCGGTTAAAACGCGTTTTGGCACAAATCCATGTGCACGTGCTAAAAAGAGCAGCATCGGCGTACTTTTCACGTCGTTTGGTAGAAATCCACACGCGCGTTCTGCCAAAAGCACCATTTGCATGCATATCGTGTGGTTTTCCAGAAAACTGCATCCGCGTCTACCAAAAGTTGCATATGCATGCTTAAAACGCGTTTTGGCACAAATCCATGTGCGGCTTCAAAAAGAGCAGCATTGGCATGCTTTTCACGTCGTTTGGTAGAAATCCACACGCGCGTGCTGCCAAAAGCCCCATTTGCATGCATATCGTGTGGTTTTGCAGAAAACTGCATCCGCGTCTACCAAAACTTGCATATGCATGCTTAAAACGCGTTTTGGCACAAATCCATGTGCGGCTTCTAAAAAGAGCAGCATTGGCATGCTTTTCACGTCGTTTGGTAGAAATCCAAACGCGCGTTCTTCCAAAAGCACCATTTGCATGCATATCGTGTGGTTTTGCAGAAAACTGCATCCGCGTCTACCAAAAGATGCATAAGCGCGGTTAAAACGCGTTTTGGCACAAATCCCTGTGCACGTGCTAAAAAGAGCAGTATCGGCATACTTTTCACGTCGTTTGGTAGAAATCCACACGCGCGTTCTGCCAAAAGCACCATTTGCATGCATATCGTGTGGTTTTCTAGAAAACTGCATCCGCGTCTACCAAAAGTTGCATATGCATGCTTAAAACGCGTTTTGGCACAAATCCATGTGCGGGTGCTAAAAAAGCAGCATTGGCATGCTTTTCACGTCGTTTGGTAGAAATCCACACGCGCGTTCTGCCAAAAGCACCATTTGCATACATATCGTGTGGTTTTGCAGAAAACTGCATCCGCGTCTACCAAAAGTTGCATATGCATGCTTAAAACACGTTTTGGCACAAATCCATGTGCGGGTTCT
The DNA here is from genome assembly GCF_038994185.2 of Dermacentor albipictus. Lineage (NCBI taxonomy): Eukaryota > Metazoa > Arthropoda > Arachnida > Ixodida > Ixodidae > Dermacentor > Dermacentor albipictus. Next base: position 18,705 of record NW_027226069.1, on the reverse strand, counting down.
AAAGAGAGCAGCATCGGCATGCTTTTCACGTCGTTTGGTAGAAATCCACACGCGCGTTCTGCCAAAAGCACCATTTGCATGCATATCATGTGGTTTTGCAGAAAACTGCGTCCGCGTCTACCAAAACTTGCATGTGCAAGCTTAAAACGCGTTTTCGCACAAATCCATGTGCGGGTTCTAAAAAGAGCAGCATTGGCATGCTTTTCACGTCATTTGGTAGAAATCCACAAGCGCGTTCTGCCACAAGCACCATTTGCAAGCATATCGTGTAGTTTTGCAGAAAACTGCAGCCGCGTCTACCAAAAGATGCATATGCATGCTTAAAACGCGTTTTGGCAAAAGTCCTTGTGCGGGTGCTAAAAAGAGCAGCACTGGCATGCTTTTCACGTCGTTTGGTAGAAATCCACACGGGCGTTCTGCCAAAAGCACCATTTGCATGCATATCGTGTGGTTTTGCAGAAAACTGCATCCGCGTCTACCAAAAGCTTAAAACGCGTTTTGGCACAAATCCATGAGCGGGTTCTAAAAAGAGCAGCATTGGCATGCTTTTCACGTCGTTTGGTAGAAATCCACACGCGCGTGCTGCCAAAAGCCCCATTGGCATGCATATCGTGTGGTTTTGCAGAAAACTGCATCCGCGTCTACCAAAACTTGCATATGCATGCTTAAAACGCGTTTTGGCACAAATCCATGTGCGGCTTCTAAAAAGAGCAGCATTGGCATGCTTTTCACGTCGTTTGGTAGAAATCCACACGCGCGTGCTGCCAAAAGCCCCATTTGCATGCATATCGTGTGGTTTTGCAGAAAACTGCATCCGCGTCTACCAAAACTTGCATATGCATGCTTAAAACGCGTTTTGGCACAAATCCATGTGCGGCTTCTAAAAAGAGCAGCATTGGCATGCTTTTCACGTCGTTTGGTAGAAATCCAAACGCCCGTTCTTCCAAAAGCACCATTTGCATGCATATCGTGTGGTTTTGCAGAAAACTGCATCCGCGTCTACCAAAAGATGCATAAGCGCGGTTAAAACGCGTTTTGGCACAAATCCCTGTGCACGTGCTAAAAAGAGCAGTATCGGCATACTTTTCACGTCGTTTGGTAGAAATCCACACGCGCGTTCTGCCAAAAGCACCATTTGCATGCATATCGTGTGGTTTTCCAGAAAACTGCATCCGCGTCTACCAAAAGTTGCATATGCATGCTTAAAACGCGTTTTGGCACAAATCCATGTGCGGGTGCTAAAAAAGCAGCATTGGCATGCTTTTCACGTCGTTTGGTAGAAATCCACACGCGCGTTCTGCCAAAAGCACCATTTGCATGCATATCGTGTGGTTTTGCAGAAAACTGCATCCGCGTCTACCAAAAGTTGCATATGCGTGCTTAAAACACGTTTTGGCACAAATCCATGTGCGGGTTCTAAACAGAGCAGCATCGGCATGCTTTTCACGTCGTTTGGTAGAAATCCACACGCGCGTTCTGCCAAAAGCACCATTTGCATGCATATCGTGTGGTTTTGCAGAAAACTGCGTCCGCGTCTACCAAAACTTGCATGTGCAAGCTTAAAACGCGTTTTGGCACAAATCCATGTGCGGGTTCTAAAAAGAGCAGCATTGGCATGCTTTTCACGTCATTTGGTAGAAATCCACACGCGCGTTCTGCCACAAGCACCATTTGCAAGCATATCGTGTAGTTTTGCAGAAAACTGCAGCCGCGTCTACCAAAAGATGCATATGCATGCTTAAAATGCGTTTTGGCAAAAGTCCTTGTGCGGGTGCTAAAAAGAGCAGCACTGGCATGCTTTTCACGTCGTTTGGTAGAAATCCACACGGGCGTTCTGCCAAAAGCACCATTTGCATGCATATCGTGTGGTTTTTCAGAAAACTGCATCCGCGTCTACCAAAAGCTTAAAACGCGTTTTGGCACAAATCCATGAGCGGGTTCTAAAAAGAGCAGCATTGGCATGCTTTTCACGTCGTTTGGTAGAAATCCACACGCGCGTGCTGCCAAAAGCCCCATTGGCATGCATATCGTGTGGTTTTGCAGAAAACTGCATCCGCGTCTACCAAAACTTGCATATGCATGCTTAAAACGCGTTTTGGCACAAATCCATGTGCGGCTTCTAAAAAGAGCAGCATTGGCATGCTTTTCACGTCGTTTGGTAGAAATCCACACGCGCGTGCTGCCAAAAGCCCCATTTGCATGCATATCGTGTGGTTTTGCAGAAAACTGCATCCGCGTCTACCAAAACTTGCATATGCATGCTTAAAAGGCGTTTTGGCACAAATCCATGTGCGGCTTCTAAAAAGAGCAGCATTGGCATGCTTTTCACGTCGTTTGGTAGAAATCCAAACGCGCGTTCTTCCAAAAGCACCATTTGCATGCATATCGTGTGGTTTTGCAGAAAACTGCATCCGCGTCTACCAAAAGATGCATAAGCGCGGTTAAAACGCGTTTTGGCACAAATCCATGTGCACGTGCTAAAAAGAGCAGCATCGGCGTACTTTTCACGTCGTTTGGTAGAAATCCACACGCGCGTTCTGCCAAAAGCACCATTTGCATGCATATCGTGTGGTTTTCCAGAAAACTGCATCCGCGTCTACCAAAAGTTGCATATGCATGCTTAAAACGCGTTTTGGCACAAATCCATGTGCGGCTTCAAAAAGAGCAGCATTGGCATGCTTTTCACGTCGTTTGGTAGAAATCCACACGCGCGTGCTGCCAAAAGCCCCATTTGCATGCATATCGTGTGGTTTTGCAGAAAACTGCATCCGCGTCTACCAAAACTTGCATATGCATGCTTAAAACGCGTTTTGGCACAAATCCATGTGCGGCTTCTAAAAAGAGCAGCATTGGCATGCTTTTCACGTCGTTTGGTAGAAATCCAAACGCGCGTTCTTCCAAAAGCACCATTTGCATGCATATCGTGTGGTTTTGCAGAAAACTGCATCCGCGTCTACCAAAAGATGCATAAGCGCGGTTAAAACGCGTTTTGGCACAAATCCCTGTGCACGTGCTAAAAAGAGCAGTATCGGCATACTTTTCACGTCGTTTGGTAGAAATCCACACGCGCGTTCTGCCAAAAGCACCATTTGCATGCATATCGTGTGGTTTTCTAGAAAACTGCATCCGCGTCTACCAAAAGTTGCATATGCATGCTTAAAACGCGTTTTGGCACAAATCCATGTGCGGGTGCTAAAAAAGCAGCATTGGCATGCTTTTCACGTCGTTTGGTAGAAATCCACACGCGCGTTCTGCCAAAAGCACCATTTGCATACATATCGTGTGGTTTTGCAGAAAACTGCATCCGCGTCTACCAAAAGTTGCATATGCATGCTTAAAACACGTTTTGGCACAAATCCATGTGCGGGTTCTAAAGAGAGCAGCATCGGCATGCTTTTCACGTCGTTTGGTAGAAATCCACACGCGCGTTCTGCCAAAAGCACCATTTGCATGCATATCATGTGGTTTTGCAGAAAACTGCGTCCGCGTCTACCAAAACTTGCATGTGCAAGCTTAAAACGCGTTTTCGCACAAATCCATGTGCGGGTTCTAAAAAGAGCAGCATTGGCATGCTTTTCACGTCATTTGGTAGAAATCCACAAGCGCGTTCTGCCACAAGCACCATTTGCAAGCATATCGTGTAGTTTTGCAGAAAACTGCAGCCGCGTCTACCAAAAGATGCATATGCATGCTTAAAACGCGTTTTGGCAAAAGTCCTTGTGCGGGTGCTAAAAAGAGCAGCACTGGCATGCTTTTCACGTCGTTTGGTAGAAATCCACACGGGCGTTCTGCCAAAAGCACCATTTGCATGCATATCGTGTGGTTTTGCAGAAAACTGCATCCGCGTCTACCAAAAGCTTAAAACGCGTTTTGGCACAAATCCATGAGCGGGTTCTAAAAAGAGCAGCATTGGCATGCTTTTCACGTCGTTTGGTAGAAATCCACACGCGCGTGCTGCCAAAAGCCCCATTGGCATGCATATCGTGTGGTTTTGCAGAAAACTGCATCCGCGTCTACCAAAACTTGCATATGCATGCTTAAAACGCGTTTTGGCACAAATCCATGTGCGGCTTCTAAAAAGAGCAGCATTGGCATGCTTTTCACGTCGTTTGGTAGAAATCCACACGCGCGTGCTGCCAAAAGCCCCATTTGCATGCATATCGTGTTGTTTTGCAGAAAACTGCATCCGCGTCTACCAAAACTTGCATATGCATGCTTAAAACGCGTTTTGGCACAAATCCATGTGCGGCTTCTAAAAAGAGCAGCATTGGCATGCTTTTCACGTCGTTTGGTAGAAATCCAAACGCGCGTTCTTCCAAAAGCACCATTTGCATGCATATCGTGTGGTTTTGCAGAAAACTGCATCCGCGTCTACCAAAAGATGCATAAGCGCGGTTAAAACGCGTTTTGGCACAAATCCATGTGCACGTGCTAAAAAGAGCAGCATCGGCGTACTTTTCACGTCGTTTGGTAGAAATCCACACGCGCGTTCTGCCAAAAGCACCATTTGCATGCATATCGTGTGGTTTTGCAGAAAACTGCATCCGCGTCTACCAAAAGTTGCATATGCATGCTTAAAACACGTTTTGGCACAAATCCATGTGCGGGTTCTAAACAGAGCAGCATCGGCATGCTTTTCACGTCGTTTGGTAGAAATCCACACGCGCGTTCTGCCAAAAGCACCATTTGCATGCATATCGTGTGGTTTTGCAGAAAACTGCATCCGCGTCTACCAAAAAGTGCATGTGCTTGCTTAAAACGCGTTTTGGCACAAATCCATGAGCGGGTTCTAAAAAGAGCAGCATTGGCATGCTTTTCACGTCGTGTGGTAGAAATCCACGCGCGCGTTCTGCCAAAAGCACCCTTTGAATGCATATCGTGTAATTTGCGTGCATATCGTGTGGTTTTGCAGAAAACTGCATCCGCGTCTACCAAAAGATGCATGAGCGTGGTTAAAACGCGTTTTGGCACAAATCCATGTGCGGGTTCTAAAAAGAGCAGCATTGGCATGCTTTTCACGTCGTTTGGTAGAAATCCACACGCGCGTTCTGCCAAAAGCACCATCTGCATGCATATCTTGTGGTTTTGCAGAAAACTGCGTCCGCGTCTACCAAAATGTGCATGTGCTTGCTTAAAACGCGTTTTGGCACAAATCCATGTGCGGGTGCTAAAAAAAGCAGCAATGCTTTTCACGTCGTTTGGGAGAAATCCACATGCGCGTTCTGCCAAAAGCACCATTTGCATGCATATCGTGTGGTTTTGCAGAAAACTGCATCCGTGTGTACCTAAAGATGCATATGCATGCTTAAAACGCGTTTTGGCACAAATCCATGTGCGGGTGCTAAAAAGAGCAGCATTGGTATGCTTCTCACGTCGTTTGGTAGAAATCCACACGCGCGTTCTGCCAAAAGCACCATTTGCATGCATATCGTGTGGTTTTGCAGAAAACTGCATCCGCATTTACCAAAAGATGCATATGCATGCTTAAAACGCGTTTTGGCACAAATCCATGTGCAGGTGCTAAAAAGAGCAGCATTGGCATGCATTTCACGTCGTTTGGTAGAACTCCACACGCGCGTTCTGCCAAAAGCACCATTTGCATGCATATCTTGTGGTTTTGTAGAAAACTGCGTCCGCGTCTACCAAAAACTGCATGTGCTTGCTTAAAACGCGTTTTGGCACAAATCCATGTGCAGGTGCTAAAAAGAGCAGCATCGGCATACTTTTCACGTCGTTTGGTAGAAATCCACACGCGCGTTCTGCCAAAAGCACCATTTGCATGCATATCGTGTGGTTTTGCAGAAAACTGCATCCGCGTCTACCAAAACTTGCATATGCAAGCTTAAAACGCGTTTTGGCACAAATCCATGTGCGGGTTCTAAAAAGAGCAGATTGGCCTGCTTTTCACGTCGTTTGGTAGAAATCCACACGCGCGTTCTGCCAAAAGCACCATTTGCATGCATATCGTGTGCTTTTGCAGAAAACTGCGTCCGCGTCTACCAAAAAGTGCATGTGCAAGCTTAAAACGCGTTTTGGCACAAATCCATGTGCGGGTTCTAAAAAGAGCAGCAGTGGCATGCTTTTCACGTCATTTGGTAGAAATCCACACGCGCGTTCTGCCACAAGCACCATTTGCAAGCATATCGTGTAGTTTTGCAGAAAACTGCAGCCGCGTCTACCAAAAGCTTAAAACGCGTTTTGGCACAAATCCATGTGCGGCTTCTAAAAAGAGCAGCATTGGCATGCTTTTCACGTCGTTTGGTAGAAATCCACACGCGCGTGCTGCCAAAAGCCCCATTGGCATGCATATCGTGTGGTTTTGCAGAAAACTGCATCCGCGTCTACCAAAACTTGCATATGCATGCTTAAAACGCGTTTTGGCACAAATCCATGTGCGGCTTCTAAAAAGAGCAGCATTGGCATGCTTTTCACGTCGTTTGGTAGAAATCCACACGCGCGTGCTGCCAAAAGCCCCATTTGCATGCATATCGTGTGGTTTTGCAGAAAACTGCATCCGCGTCTACCAAAACTTGCATATGCATGCTTAAAACGCGTTTTGGCACAAATCCATGTGCGGCTTCTAAAAAGAGCAGCATTGGCATGCTTTTCACGTCGTTTGGTAGAAATCCAAACGCGCGTTCTTCCAAAAGCACCATTTGCATGCATATCGTGTGGTTTTGCAGAAAACTGCATCCGCGTCTACCAAAAGATGCATAAGCGCGGTTAAAACGCGTTTTGGCACAAATCCATGTGCACGTGCTAAAAAGAGCAGCATCGGCATACTTTTCACGTCGTTTGGTAGAAATCCACACGCGCGTTCTGCCAAAAGCACCATTTGCATGCATATCGTGTGGTTTTCCAGAAAACTGCATCCGCGTCTACCAAAAGTTGCATATGCATGCTTAAAACGCGTTTTGGCACAAATCCATGTGCGGGTGCTAAAAAAGCAGCATTGGCATGCTTTTCACGTCGTTTGGTAGAAATCCACACGCGCGTTCTGCCAAAAGCACCATTTGCATGCATATCGTGTGGTTTTGCAGAAAACTGCATCCGCGTCTACCAAAAGTTGCATATGCATGCTTAAAACACGTTTTGGCACAAATCCATGTGCGGGTTCTAAACAGAGCAGCATCGGCATGCTTTTCACGTCGTTTGGTAGAAATCCACACGCGCGTTCTGCCAAAAGCACCATTTGCATGCATATCGTGTGGTTTTGCAGAAAACTGCGTCCGCGTCTACCAAAACTTGCATGTGCAAGCTTAAAACGCGTTTTGGCACAAATCCATGTGCGGGTTCTAAAAAGAGCAGCATTGGCATGCTTTTCACGTCATTTGGTAGAAATCCACACGCGCGTTCTGCCACAAGCACCATTTGCAAGCATATCGTGTAGTTTTGCAGAAAACTGCAGCCGCGTCTACCAAAAGATGCATATGCATGCTTAAAACGCGTTTTGGCAAAAGTCCTTGTGCGGGTGCTAAAAAGAGCAGCACTGGCATGCTTTTCACGTCGTTTGGTAGAAATCCACACGGGCGTTCTGCCAAAAGCACCATTTGCATGCATATCGTGTGGTTTTGCAGAAAACTGCATCCGCGTCTACCAAAAGCTTAAAATGCGTTTTGGCACAAATCCATGAGCGGGTTCTAAAAAGAGCAGCATTGGCATGCTTTTCACGTCGTTTGGTAGAAATCCACACGCGCGTGCTGCCAAAAGCCCCATTGGCATGCATATCGTGTGGTTTTGCAGAAAACTGCATCCGCGTCTACCAAAAGATGCATAAGCGCGGTTAAAACGCGTTTTGGCACAAATCTATGTGCACGTGCTAAAAAGAGCAGCATCGGCATACTTTTCACGTCGTTTGGTAGAAATCCACACGCGCGTTCTGCCAAAAGCACCATTTGCATGCATATCGTGTGGTTTTCCAGAAAACTGCATCCGCGTCTACCAAAAGTTGCATATGCATGCTTAAAACGCGTTTTGGCACAAATCCATGTGCGGGTGCTAAAAAAAAGCAGCATTGGCATGCTTTTCACGTCGTTTGGTAGAAATCCACACGCGCGTTCTGCCAAAAGCACCATTTGCATGCATATCGTGTGGTTTTGCAGAAAACTGCATCCGCGTCTACCAAAAGTTGCATATGCATGCTTAAAACACGTTTTGGCACAAATCCATGTGCGGGTTCTAAACAGAGCAGCATCGGCATGCTTTTCACGTCGTTTGGTAGAAATCCACACGCGCGTTCTGCCAAAAGCACCATTTGCATGCATATCGTGTGGTTTTGCAGAAAACTGCATCCGCGTCTACCAAAAAGTGCATGTGCTTGCTTAAAACGCGTTTTGGCACAAATCCATGAGCGGGTTCTAAAAAGAGCAGCATTGGCATGCTTTTCACGTCGTGTGGTAGAAATCCACGCGCGCGTTCTGCCAAAAGCACCCTTTGAATGCATATCGTGTAATTTGCGTGCATATCGTGTGGTTTTGCAGAAAACTGCATCCGCGTCTACCAAAACTTGCATATGCATGCTTAAAACGCGTTTTGGCACAAATCCATGTGCGGCTTCTAAAAAGAGCAGCATTGGCATGCTTTTCACGTCGTTTGGTAGAAATCCAAACGCGCGTTCTTCCAAAAGCACCATTTGCATGCATATCGTGTGGTTTTGCAGAAAACTGCATCCGCATCTACCAAAAGATGCCTAAGCGCGGTTAAAACGCGTTTTGGCACAAATCCATGTGCACGTGCTAAAAAGAGCAGCATCGGCATACTTTTCACGTCGTTTGGTAGAAATCCACACGCGCGTTCTGCCAAAAGCACCATTTGCATGCATATCGTGTGGTTTTGTAGAAAACTGCGTCCGCGTCTACCAAAAACTGCATGTGCTTGCTTAAAACGCGTTTTGGCACAAATCCATGTGCGGGTGCTAAAAAAAGCAGCAATGCTTTTCACGTCGTTTGGGAGAAATCCACATGCGCGTTCTGCCAAAAGCACCATTTGCATGCATATCGTGTGGTTTTGCAGAAAACTGCATCCGTGTGTACCTAAAGATGCATATCATGCTTAAAACGCGTTTTGGCACAAGTCCATGTGCAGGTGCTAAAAAGAGCAGCATTGGCATGCTTTTCACGTCGTTTGGTAGAACTCCACACGCGCGTTCTGCCAAAAGCACCATTTGCATGCATATCTTGTGGTTTTGTAGAAAACTGCGTCCGCGTCTACCAAAAACTGCATGTGCTTGCTTAAAACGCGTTTTGGCACAAATCCATGTGCAGGTGCTAAAAAGAGCAGCATCGGCATACTTTTCACGTCGTTTGGTAGAAATCCACACGCGCGTTCTGCCAAAAGCACCATTTGCATGCATATCGTGTGGTTTTGCAGAAAACTGCATCCGCGTCTACCAAAACTTGCATATGCAAGCTTAAAACGCGTTTTGGCACAAATCCATGTGCGGGTTCTAAAAAGAGCAGATTGGCCTGCTTTTCACGTCGTTTGGTAGAAATCCACACGCGCGTTCTGCCAAAAGCACCATTTGCATGCATATCGTGTGCTTTTGCAGAAAACTGCGTCCGCGTCTACCAAAAAGTGCATGTGCAAGCTTAAAACGCGTTTTGGCACAAATCCATGTGCGGGTTCTAAAAAGAGCAGCAGTGGCATGCTTTTCACGTCATTTGGTAGAAATCCACACGCGCGTTCTGCCACAAGCACCATTTGCAAGCATATCGTGTAGTTTTGCAGAAAACTGCAGCCGCGTCTACCAAAAGCTTAAAACGCGTTTTGGCACAAATCCATGTGCGGCTTCTAAAAAGAGCAGCATTGGCATGCTTTTCACGTCGTTTGGTAGAAATCCACACGCGCGTGATGCCAAAAGCCCCATTTGCATGCATATCGTGTGGTTTTGCAGAAAACTGCATCCGCGTCTACCAAAACTTGCATATGCATGCTTAAAACGCGTTTTGGCAAAAATCCATGTGCGGCTTCTAAAAAGAGCAGCATTGGCATGCTTTTCACGTCGTTTGGTAGAAATCCAAACGCGCGTTCTTCCAAAAGCACCATTTGCATGCATATCGTGTGGTTTTGCAGAAAGCTGCATCCGCGTCTACCAAAAGATGCATAAGCGCGGTTAAAACGCGTTTTGGCACAAATCCATGTGCACGTGCTAAAAAGAGCAGCATCGGCATACTTTTCACGTCGTTTGGTAGAAATCCACACGCGCGTTCTGCCAAAAGCACCATTTGCATGCATATCGTGTGGTTATCCAGAAAACTGCATCCGCGTCTACCAAAAGTTGCATATGCATGCTTAAAACGCGTTTTGGCACAAATCCATGTGCGGGTGCTAAAAAAGCAGCATTGGCATGCTTTTCACGTCGTTTGGTAGAAATCCACACGCGCGTTCTGCCAAAAGCACCATTTGCATGCATATCGTGTGGTTTTGCAGAAAACTGCATCCGCGTCTACCAAAAGTTGCATATGCATGCTTAAAACACGTTTTGGCACAAATCCATGTGCGGGTTCTAAACAGAGCAGCATCGGCATGCTTTTCACGTCGTTTGGTAGAAATCCACACGCGCGTTCTGCCAAAAGCACCATTTGCATGCATATCGTGTGGTTTTGCAGAAAACTGCGTCCGCGTCTACCAAAACTTGCATGTGCAAGCTTAAAACGCGTTTTGGCACAAATCCATGTGCGGTTCTAAAAAGAGCAGCATTGGCATGCTTTTCACGTCATTTGGTAGAAATCCACACGCGCGTTCTGCCACAAGCACCATTTGCAAGCATATCGTGTAGTTTTGCAGAAAACTGCAGCCGCGTCTACCAAAAGATGCATATGCATGCTTAAAACGCGTTTTGGCAAAAGTCCTTGTGCGGGTGCTAAAAAGAGCAGCACTGGCATGCTTTTCACGTCGTTTGGTAGAAATCCACACGGGCGTTCTGCCAAAAGCACCATTTGCATGCATATCGTGTGGTTTTGCAGAAAACTGCATCCGCGTCTACCAAAAGCTTAAAACGCGTTTTGGCACAAATCCATGAGCGGGTTCTAAAAAGAGCAGCATTGGCATGCTTTTCACGTCGTTTGGTAGAAATCCACACGCGCGTGCTGCCAAAAGCCCCATTGGCATGCATATCGTGTGGTTTTGCAGAAAACTGCATCCGCGTCTACCAAAACTTGCATATGCATGCTTAAAACGCGTTTTGGCACAAATCCATGTGCGGCTTCTAAAAAGAGCAGCATTGGCATGCTTTTCACGTCGTTTGGTAGAAATCCACACGCGCGTGCTGCCAAAAGCCCCATTTGCATGCATATCGTGTGGTTTTGCAGAAAACTGCATCCGCGTCTACCAAAACTTGCATATGCATGCTTAAAACGCGTTTTGGCACAAATCCATGTGCGGCTTCTAAAAAGAGCAGCATTGGCATGCTTTTCACGTCGTTTGGTAGAAATCCAAACGCGCGTTCTTCCAAAAGCACCATTTGCATGCATATCGTGTGGTTTTGCAGAAAACTGCATCCGCGTCTACCAAAAGATGCATAAGCGCGGTTAAAACGCGTTTTGGCACAAATCCATGTGCACGTGCTAAAAAGAGCAGCATCGGCATACTTTTCACGTCGTTTGGTAGAAATCCACACGCGCGTTCTGCCAAAAGCACCATTTGCATGCATATCGTGTGGTTTTCCAGAAAACTGCATCCGCGTCTACCAAAAGTTGCATATGCATGCTTAAAACGCGTTTTGGCACAAATCCATGTGCGGGTGCTAAAAAAAGCAGCATTGGCATGCTTTTCACGTCGTTTGGTAGAAATCCACACGCGCGTTCTGCCAAAAGCACCATTTGCATGCATATCGTGTGGTTTTGCAGAAAACTGCATCCGCGTCTACCAAAAAGTGCATGTGCTTGCTTAAAACGCGTTTTGGCACAAATCCATGAGCGGGTTCTAAAAAGAGCAGCATTGGCATGCTTTTCACGTCGTGTGGTAGAAATCCACGCGCGCGTTCTGCCAAAAGCACCCTTTGAATGCATATCGTGTAATTTGCATGCATATCGTGTGGTTTTGCAGAAAAGTGCATCCGCGTCTACCAAAAGATGCATGAGCGTGGTTAAAACGCGTTTTGGCACAAATCCATGTGCGGGTTCTAAAAAGAGCAGCATTGGCATGCTTTTCACGTCATTTGGTAGAAATCCACACGCGCGTTCTGCCAAAAGCACCATTTGCATGCATATCTTGTGGTTTTGCAGAAAACTGCGTCCGCGTCTACCAAAAAGTGCATGTGCTTGCTTAAAACGCGTTTTGGCACAAATCCATGTGCAGGTGCTAAAAAGAGCAGCATCGGCATACTTTTCACGTCGTTTGGTAGAAATCCACACGCGCGTTCTGCCAAAAGCACCATTTGCATGCATATCGTGTGGTTTTGCAGAAAACTGCATCCGCGTCTACCAAACGTTGCATATGCATGCTTAAAACGCGTTTTGGCACAAATCCATGTGCGGGTGCTAAAAAGAGCAGCATTGGTATGCTTCTCACGTCGTTTGGTAGAAATCCACACGCGCGTTCTGCCAAAAGCACCATTTGCATGCATATCGTGGGGTTTTGCAGAAAACTGCATCCGCGTCTACCAAAAGATGCATATGCATGCTTAAAACGCGTTTTGGCACAAATCCATGTGCGGGTTCTAAAAAGAGCAGCATTGGCATGCTTTTCACGTCGTTTGGTAGAAATCCACACGCGCGTTCTGCCAAAAGCACCATTTGCATGCATATCGTGTGGTTTTGCAGAAAACTGCATCCGCGTCTACTAAAACTTGCATATGCAAGCTTAAAACGCGTTTTGGCACAAATCCATGTGCGGGTTCTAAAAAGAGCAGCATTGGCATGCTTTTCACGTCGTTTGGTAGAAATCAACACGCGCGTTCTGCAAAAAGCACCATTTGCATGCATATCGTGTGGTTTTGCAGAAAACTGCATCCGCGTCTAGCAAAAGATGCATATGCATGCTTAAAACGCGTTCTGGTACAAATCCATGTGCGGGTTCTAAAAAGAGCAGCATTGGCATGCTTTTCACGTCGTTTGGTAGAAATCCACACGCGCGTTCGGCCAAAAGCACCATTTCCATGCATATCGTGTGGTTTTGCAGAAAACTGCATCCGCGTCTACCAAACGATGCATATGCATGCTTAAAGCGCGTTTCGGCACAAATCCATGTGCGGGTGCTAAAATGAGCAGCATTGGCATGCTTTTCGCGTCCTTTGGTAGAAATCCACACGCGCGTTCTGCCAAAAGCACCATTTGCATGCATATCGTGTGGTTTTGCAGAAAACTGCATCCGCGTCTAACAAAAGATGCATATGCGTGGTTAAAACGCGTTTTGGCACAAATCCATGTGCGGGTTCTAAAAAGAGCAGCGTTGGCATGCTTTTCACGTGGTTTGGTAGAAATCCACAGGCGCGTTCTGCCAAAAGCACCATTTGCATGCATATCGTGTGGTTTTGCAGAAAACTGCATCCGCGTCTACCAAAAGATGCATATGCGTGGTTAAAACGCGTTTTGCCACAAATCCATGTGCGGGTTCTAAAACGAGCAGCGTTGGCATGCTTTTCACGTCGTTTGGAAGAAATCCACACGCGCGTTCTGCCAAAAGCACCATTTGCATGCATATCGTGTGGTTTTGCAGAAAACTGCATCCGCGTCTACCAAAACTTGCATATGCAAGCTTAAAACGCGTTTTGGCACAAATCCATGTGCGGGTTCTAAAAAGAGCAGATTGGCCTGCTTTTCACGTCGTTTGGTAGAAATCCACACGCGCGTTCTGCCAAAAGCACCATTTGCATGCATATCGTGTGCTTTTGCAGAAAACTGCGTCCGCGTCTACCAAAAAGTGCATGTGCAAGCTTAAAACGCGTTTTGGCACAAATCCATGTGCGGCTTCTAAAAAGAGCAGCATTGGCATGCTTTTCACGTCGTTTGGTAGAAATCCACACGCGCGTGCTGCCAAAAGCCCCATTGGCATGCATATAGTGTGGTTTTGCAGAAAACTGCATCCGCGTCTACCAAAACTTGCATATGCATGCTTAAAACGCGTTTTTGGCACAAATCCATGTGCGGCTTCTAAAAAGAGCAGCATTGGCATGCTTTTCACGTCGTTTGGTAGAAATCCAAACGCGCGTTCTTCCAAAAGCACCATTTGCATGCATATCGTGTGGTTTTGCAGAAAACTGCATCCGCGTCTACCAAAAGATGCATAAGCGCGGTTAAAACGCGTTTTGGCACAAATCCATGTGCACGTGCTAAAAAGAGCAGCATCGGCATACTTTTCACGTCGTTTGGTAGAAATCCACACGCGCGTTCTGCCAAAAGCACCATTTGCATGCATATCGTGTGGTTTTCCAGAAAACTGCATCCGCGTCTACCAAAAGTTGCATATGCATGCTTAAAACGCGTTTTGGCACAAATCCATGTGCGGGTGCTAAAAAAGCAGCATTGGCATGCTTTTCACGTCGTTTGGTAGAAATCCACACGCGCGTTCTGCCAAAAGCACCATTTGCATGCATATCGTGTGGTTTTGCAGAAAACTGCATCCGCGTCTACCAAAAGTTGCATATGCATGCTTAAAACACGTTTTGGCACAAATCCATGTGCGGGTTCTAAACAGAGCAGCATCGGCATGCTTTTCACGTCGTTTGGTAGAAATCCACACGCGCGTTCTGCCAAAAGCACCATTTGCATGCATATCGTGTGGTTTTGCAGAAAACTGCGTCCGCGTCTACCAAACTTGCATGTGCAAGCTTAAAACGCGTTTTGGCACAAATCCATGTGCGGGTTCTAAAAAGAGCAGCATTGGCATGCTTTTCACGTCATTTGGTAGAAATCCACACGCGCGTTCTGCCACAAGCACCATTTGCAAGCATATCGTGTAGTTTTGCAGAAAACTGCAGCCGCGTCTACCAAAAGATGCATATGCATGCTTAAAACGCGTTTTGGCAAAAGTCCTTGTGCGGGTGCTAAAAGAGCAGCACTGGCATGCTTTTCACGTCGTTTGGTAGAAATCCACATGGGCGTTCTGCCAAAAGCACCATTTGCATGCATATCGTGTGGTTTTGCAGAAAACTGCATCCGCGTCTACCAAAAGCTTAAAATGCGTTTTGGCACAAATCCATGAGCGGGTTCTAAAAAGAGCAGCATTGGCATGCTTTTCACGTCGTTTGGTAGAAATCCACACGCGCGTGCTGCCAAAAGCCCCATTGGCATGCATATCGTGTGGTTTTGCAGAAAACTGCATCCGCGTCTACCAAAACTTGCATATGCATGCTTAAAACGCGTTTTGGCACAAATCCATGTGCGGCTTCTAAAAAGAGCAGCATTGGCATGCTTTTCACGTCGTTTGGTAGAAATCCAAACGCGCGTTCTTCCAAAAGCACCATTTGCATGCATATCGTGTGGTTTTGCAGAAAACTGCATCCGCGTCTACCAAAGATGCATAAGCGCGGTTAAAACGCGTTTTGGCACAAATCCATGTGCACGTGCTAAAAAGAGCCGCATCGGCATACTTTTCACGTCGTTTGGTAGAAATCCACACGCGCGTTCTGCCAAAAGCACCATTTGCATGCATATCGTGTGGTTTTCCAGAAAACTGCATCCGCGTCTACCAAAAGTTGCATATGCATGCTTAAAACGCGTTTTGGCACAAATCCATGTGCGGGTGCTAAAAAAAGCAGCATTGGCATGCTTTTCACGTCGTTTGGTAGAAATCCACACGCGCGTTCTGCCAAAAGCACCATTTGCATGCATATCGTGTGGTTTTGCAGAAAACTGCATCCGCGTCTACCAAAAGTTGCATATGCATGCTTAAAACACGTTTTGGCACAAATCCATGTGCGGGTTCTAAACAGAGCAGCATCGGCATGCTTTTCACGTCGTTTGGTAGAAATCCACATGCGCGTTCTGCCAAAAGCACCATTTGCATGCATATCGTGTGGTTTTGCAGAAAACTGCATCCGCGTCTACCAAAAAGTGCATGTGCAAGCTTAAAACGCGTTTTGGCACAAATCCATGTGCGGGTTCTAAAAAGAGCAGCAGTGGCATGCTTTTCACGTCATTTGGTAGAAATCCACACGCGCGTTCTGCCACAAGCACCATTTGCAAGCATATCGTGTAGTTTTGCAGAAAACTGCAGCCGCGTCTACCAAAAGCTTAAAACGCGTTTTGGCACAAATCCATGTGCGGCTTCTAAAAAGAGCAGCATTGGCATGCTTTTCACGTCGTTTGGTAGAAATCCACACGCGCGTGCTGCCAAAAGCCCCATTGGCATGCATATAGTGTGGTTTTGCAGAAAACTGCATCAGCGTCTACCAAAACTTGCATATGCATGCTTAAAACGCGTTTTGGCACAAATCCATGTGCGGCTTCTAAAAAGAGCAGCATTGGCATGCTTTTCACGTCGTTTGGTAGAAATCCAAACGCGCGTTCTTCCAAAAGCACCATTTGCATGCATATCGTGTGGTTTTGCAGAAAACTGCATCCGCGTCTACCAAAAGATGCATAAGCGCGGTTAAAACGCGTTTTGGCACAAATCCATGTGCACGTGCTAAAAAGAGCAGCATCGGCATACTTTTCACGTCGTTTGGTAGAAATCCACACGCGCGTTCTGCCAAAAGCACCATTTGCATGCATATCGTGTGGTTTTCCAGAAAACTGCATCCGCGTCTACCAAAAGTTGCATATGCATGCTTAAAACGCGTTTTGGCACAAATCCATGTGCGGGTGCTAAAAAAGCAGCATTGGCATGCTTTTCACGTCGTTTGGTAGAAATCCACACGCGCGTTCTGCCAAAAGCACCATTTGCATGCATATCGTGTGGTTTTGCAGAAAACTGCATCCGCGTCTACCAAAAGTTGCATATGCATGCTTAAAACACGTTTTGGCACAAATCCATGTGCGGGTTCTAAACAGAGCAGCATCGGCATGCTTTTCACGTCGTTTGGTAGAAATCCACACGCGCGTTCTGCCAAAAGCACCATTTGCATGCATATCGTGTGGTTTTGCAGAAAACTGCGTCCGCGTCTACCAAAACTTGCATGTGCAAGCTTAAAACGCGTTTTGGCACAAATCCATGTGCGGGTTCTAAAAAGAGCAGCATTGGCATGCTTTTCACGTCATTTGGTAGAAATCCACACGCGCGTTCTGCCACAAGCACCATTTGCAAGCATATCGTGTAGTTTTGCAGAAAACTGCAGCCGCGTCTACCAAAAGATGCATATGCATGCTTAAAACGCGTTTTGGCAAAAGTCCTTGTGCGGGTGCTAAAAAGAGCAGCACTGGCATGCTTTTCACGTCGTTTGGTAGAAATCCACATGGGCGTTCTGCCAAAAGCACCATTTGCATGCATATCGTGTGGTTTTGCAGAAAACTGCATCCGCGTCTACCAAAAGCTTAAATGCGTTTTGGCACAAATCCATGAGCGGGTTCTAAAAAGAGCAGCATTGGCATGCTTTTCACGTCGTTTGGTAGAAATCCACACGCGCGTGCTGCCAAAAGCCCCATTGGCATGCATATCGTGTGGTTTTGCAGAAAACTGCATCCGCGTCTACCAAAAGATGCATAAGCGCGGTTAAAACGCGTTTTGGCACAAATCTATGTGCACGTGCTAAAAAGAGCAGCATCGGCATACTTTTCACGTCGTTTGGTAGAAATCCACACGCGCGTTCTGCCAAAAGCACCATTTGCATGCATATCGTGTGGTTTTCCAGAAAACTGCATCCGCGTCTACCAAAAGTTGCATATGCATGCTTAAAACGCGTTTTGGCACAAATCCATGTGCGGGTGCTAAAAAAAAGCAGCATTGGCATGCTTTTCACGTCGTTTGGTAGAAATCCACACGCGCGTTCTGCCAAAAGCACCATTTGCATGCATATCGTGTGGTTTTGCAGAAAACTGCATCCGCGTCTACCAAAGTTGCATATGCATGCTTAAAACACGTTTTGGCACAAATCCATGTGCGGGTTCTAAACAGAGCAGCATCGGCATGCTTTTCACGTCGTTTGGTAGAAATCCACACGCGCGTTCTGCCAAAAGCACCATTTGCATGCATATCGTGTGGTTTTGCAGAAAACTGCATCCGCGTCTACCAAAAAGTGCATGTGCTTGCTTAAAACGCGTTTTGGCACAAATCCATGAGCGGGTTCTAAAAAGAGCAGCATTGGCATGCTTTTCACGTCGTGTGGTAGAAATCCACGCGCGCGTTCTGCCAAAAGCACCCTTTGAATGCATATCGTGTAATTTGCGTGCATATCGTGTGGTTTTGCAGAAAACTGCATCCGCGTCTACCAAAACTTGCATATGCATGCTTAAAACGCGTTTTGGCACAAATCCATGTGCGGCTTCTAAAAAGAGCAGCATTGGCATGCTTTTCACGTCGTTTGGTAGAAATCCAAACGCGCGTTCTTCCAAAAGCACCATTTGCATGCATATCGTGTGGTTTTGCAGAAAACTGCATCCGCATCTACCAAAAGATGCCTAAGCGCGGTTAAAACGCGTTTTGGCACAAATCCATGTGCACGTGCTAAAAAGAGCAGCATCGGCATACTTTTCACGTCGTTTGGTAGAAATCCACACGCGCGTTCTGCCAAAAGCACCATTTGCATGCATATCGTGTGGTTTTGTAGAAAACTGCGTCCGCGTCTACCAAAAACTGCATGTGCTTGCTTAAAACGCGTTTTGGCACAAA
>NW_027226068.1:0-22766 GCF_038994185.2 Dermacentor albipictus | reverse complement strand
AGCATGAATATGACACTTTTGGTAGACGAGTATGCAGTTTTCTGCAAAACTACACGATATGCATGCAAATGGTGCTTTTGGCAGAACGCGCTTGTGGATTTCTACCAAACGACGTGAAAAGCATGCCAATGCTGCTCTTTTTAGAACCCGCACATGGATTTGTGCCAAAACGCGTTTTAAGCATGAATACGCAACTTTTGGTAGACGAGGATGCAGTTTTCTGCAAAACTACACGATATGCATGCAAATGACGCTTTTGGCAGAACGCGCGTGTGGATTTCTACCAAACGACGTGAAAAGCATGCCAATGCTGCTCTTTTTAGAACCCGCACATGGATTTGTGCCAAAACGCGTTTTAAGCATGAATACGCAACTTTTGGTAGACGAGGATGCAGTTTTCTGCAAAACTACACGATATGCATGCAAATGACGCTTTTGGCAGAACGCGCCTGTGGATTTCTACCAAACGACGTGAAAAGCATGCCAATGCTGCTCTTTTTAGAACCCGCACATGGATTTCTGCCAAAACGCGTTTTAAGCATGAATATGACACTTTTGGTAGACGAGGATGCAGTTTTCTGCAAAACCACACGATATGCATGCAAATGGTGCTTTTGGCAGAACGCGCGTGTGGATTTCTACCAAACGACGTGAAAAGCATGCCAATGCTGCTCTTTTTAGAACCCGCACATGGATTTGTGCCAAAACGCGTTTTAAGCATGAATACGCAACTTTTGGTAGACGAGGATGCAGTTTTCTGCAAAACTACACGATATGCATGCAAATGACGCTTTTGGCAGATTGCGCCTATGGATTTCTACCAAACGACGTGAAAAGCATGCCAATGCTGCTCTTTTTAGAACCCGCACATGGATTTGTGCCAAAACGCGTTTTAAGCATGAATACGCAACTTTTGGTAGACGAGG
The DNA here is from genome assembly GCF_038994185.2 of Dermacentor albipictus. Classification (NCBI taxonomy): domain Eukaryota; kingdom Metazoa; phylum Arthropoda; class Arachnida; order Ixodida; family Ixodidae; genus Dermacentor; species Dermacentor albipictus. Next base: position 21,840 of record NW_027226068.1, on the reverse strand, counting down.
ATGCAGTTTTCTGCAAAACTACACGATATGCATGCAAATGGTGCTTTTGGCAGAACGCGCGTGTGGATTTCTACCAAACGACGTGAAAAGCATGCCAATGCTGCTCTTTTTAGAACCCGCACATGGATTTGTGCCAAAACGCGTTTTAAGCATGAATATGACACTTTTGGTAGACGAGTATGCAGTTTTCTGCAAAACTACACGATATGCATGCAAATGGTGCTTTTGGCAGAACGCGCGTGTGGATTTCTACCAAACGACGTGAAAAGCATGCCAATGCTGCTCTTTTTAGAACCCGCACATGGATTTGTGCGAAAACGCGTTTTAAGCATGAATACGCAACTTTTGGTAGACGAGGATGCAGTTTTCTGCAAAACTACACGATATGCATGCAAATGACGATTTTGGCAGAACGCGCGTGTGGATTTCTACCAAACGACGTGAAAAGCATGCCAATGCTGCTCTTTTTAGAACCCGCACATGGATTTGTGCCAAAACACGTTTTAAGCATGAATACGCAAGTTTTGGTAGACGAGGATGCAGTTTTCTGCAAAACTACACGATATGCATGCAAATGACGCTTTTGGCAGAACGCGCGTGTGGATTTCTACCAAACGACGTGAAAAGCATGCCAATGCTGCTCTTTTTAGAACCCGCACATGGATTTGTGCCGAACGCGTTTTAAGCATGAATATGACACTTTTGGTAGACGAGGATGCAGTTTTCTGCAAAACCACACGATATGCATGCAAATGGTGCTTTTGGCAGAACGCGCGTGTGGATTTCTACCAAACGACGTGAAAAGCATGCCAATGCTGCTCTTTTTAGAACCCGCACATGGATTTGTGCCAAAACGCGTTTTAAGCATGAATATGACACTTTTGGTAGACGAGTATGCAGTTTTCTGCAAAAGTACACGATATGCATGCAAATGGTGCTTTTGGCAGAACGCGCGTGTGGATTTCTACCAAGCGACGTGAAAAGCATGCCAATGCTGCTCTTTTTAGAACCCGCACATGGATTTGTGCCAAAACGCGTTTTAAGCATGAATACGCAACTTTTGGTAGACGAGGATGCAGTTTTCCGCAAAACTACACGATATGCATGCAAATGACGCTTTTGGCAGAACGCGCGTGTGGATTTCTACCAAACGACGTTAAAAGCATGCCAATGCTGCTCTTTTTAGAACCCGCACATGGATTTGTGCCAAAACGCGTTTTAAGCATGAATATGACACTTTTGGTAGACGAGTATGCAGTTTTCTGCAAAACTACACGATATGCATGCAAATGGTGCTTTTGGCAGAACGCGCGTGTGGATTTCTACCAAACGACGTGAAAAGCATGCCAATGCTGCTCTTTTTAGAACCCGCACATGGATTTGTGCCAAAACGCGTTTTAAGCATGAATATGACACTTTTGGTAGACGAGTATGCAGTTTTCTGCAAAACTACACGATATGCATGCAAATGGTGCTTTTGGCAGAACGCGCGTGTGGATTTCTACCAAACGACGTGAAAAGCATCCCAATGCTGCTCTTTTTAGAACCCGCACATGGATTTGTGCCAAAACGCGTTTTAAGCATGAATATGACACTTTTGGTAGACGAGTATGCAGTTTTCTGCAAAACTACACGATATGCATGCAAATGGTGCTTTTGGCAGAACGCGCGTGTGGATTTCTACCAAACGACGTGAAAAGCATGCCAATGCTGCTCTTTTTAGAACCCGCACATGGATTTGTGCCAAAACGCGTTTTAAGCATGAATACGCAACTTTTGGTAGACGAGGATGCAGTTTTCTGCAAACCTACACGATATGCATGCAAATGACGCTTTTGGCAGAACGCGCGTGTGGATTTCTACCAAAAGACGTTAAAAGCATGCCAATGCTGCTCTTTTTAGAACCCGCACATGGATTTGTGCCAAAACGCGTTTTAAGCATGAATATGACCCTTTTGGTAGACGAGTATGCAGTTTTCTGCAAAACTACACGATATGCATGCAAATGGTGCTTTTGGCAGAACGCGCGTGTGGATTTCTACCAAACGACGTGAAAAGCATGCCAATGCTGCTCTTTTTAGAACCCGCACATGGATTTGTGCCAAAACGCGTTTTAAGCATGAATATGACACTTTTGGTAGACGAGTATGCAGTTTTCTGCAAAACTACACGATATGCATGCAAACGGTGCTTTTGGCAGAACGCGCGTGTGGATTTCTACCAAACGACGTGAAAAGCATGCCAATGCTGCTCTTTTTAGAACCCGCACATGGATTTGTGCCAAAACGCGTTTTAAGCATGAATACGCAACTTTTGGTAGACGAGGATGCAGTTTTCTGCAAAACTACACGATATGCATGCAAATGACGCTTTTGGCAGAACGCGCGTGTGGATTTCTACCAAACGACGTGAAAAGCATGCCAATGCTGCTCTTTTTAGAACCCGCACATGGATTTGTGCCAAAACGCGTTTTAAGCATGAATACGCAACTTTTGGTAGACGAGGATGCAGTTTTCTGCAAAACTACACGATATGCATGCAAATGACGCTTTTGGCAGAACGCGCGTGTGGATTTCTACCAAACGACGTGAAAAGCATGCCAATGCTGCTCTTTTTAGAACCCGCACATGGATTTGGGCCAAAACGCGTTTTAAGCATGAATATGACACTTTTGGTAGACGAGTATGCAGTTTTCTGCAAAACTACACGATATGCATGCAAATGGTGCTTTTGGCAGAACGCGCGTGTGGATTTCTACCAAACGACGTGAAAAGCATGCCAATGCTGCTCTTTTTAGAACCCGCACATGGATTTGTGCCAAAACGCGTTTTAAGCATGAATACGCAACTTTTGGTAGACGAGGATGCAGTTTTCTGCAAAACTGCACGATATGCATGCAAATGACGCTTTTGGCAGAACGCGCGTGTGGATTTCTACCAAACGACGTGAAAAGCATGCCAATGCTGCTCTTTTTAGAACCCGCACATGGATTTGTGCCAAAACACGTTTTAAGCATGAATACGCAACTTTTGGTAGACGAGGATGCAGTTTTCTGCAAAACTACACGATATGCATGCAAATGACGCTTTTGGCAGAACGCGCGTGTGGAATTCTACCAAACGACGTGAAAAGCATGCCAATGCTGCTCTTTTTAGAACCCGCACATGGATTTGTGCCAAAACGCGTTTTAAGCATGAATATGACACTTTTGGTAGACGAGGATGCAGTTTTCTGCAAAACCACACGATATGCATGCAAATGGTGCTTTTGGCAGAACGCGCGTGTGGATTTCTACCAAACGACGTGAAAAGCATGCCAATGCTGCTCTTTTTAGAACCCGCACATGGATTTGTGCCAAAACGCGTTTTAAGCATGAATATGACACTTTTGGTAGACGAGTATGCAGTTTTCTGCAAAACTACACGATATGCATGCAAATGGTGCTTTTGGCAGAACGCGCGTGTGGATTTCTACCAAACGACGTGAAAAGCATGCCAATGCTGCTCTTTTTAGAACCCGCACATGGATTTGTGCCAAAACGCGTTTTAAGCATGAATATGACACTTTTGGTAGACGAGGATGGAGTTTTCTGCAAAACCACACGATATGCATGCAAATGGTGCTTTTGGCAGAACGCGCGTGTGGATTTCTACCAAACGACGTGAAAAGCATGCCAATGCTGCTCTTTTTAGCACCCGCACATGGATTTGTGCCAAAACGCGTTTTAAGCATGAATATGCAACTTTTGGTAGACGAGGATGCAGATTTCTGCAAAACCACACGATATGCATGCAAATGGTGCTTTTGGCAGAACGCGCGTGAGGATTTCTACCAAACGACGTAAAAAGCATGCCAATGCTGCTCTTTTTATAACCCGCACATGGATTTGTGCCAAAACCCGTTTTAAGCATGAATATGACACTTTTGGTAGACGAGGATGCAGTTTTCTGCAAAACCACACGATATGCATGCAAATGGTGCTTTTGGCAGAACGCGCGTGTGGATTTCTACCAAACGACGTGAAAAGCATGCCAATGCTGCTCTTTTTAGAACCCGCACATGGATTTGTGCCAAAACGCGTTTTAAGCATGAATATGACACTTTTGGTAGACGAGGATGCAGTTTTCTGCAAAACCACACGATATGCATGCAAATGGTGCTTTTGGCAGAACGCGCGTGTGGATTTCTACCAAACGACGTGAATAGCATGCCAATGCTGCTCTTTTTAGAACCCGCACATGGATTTGTGCCAAAACGCGTTTTAAGCATGAATACGCAAGTTTTGGTAGACGAGGATGCAGTTTTCTGCAAAACTACACGATATGCATGCAAATGACGCTTTTGGCAGAACGCGCGTGTGGATTTCTACCAAACGACGTGAAAAGCATGCCAATGCTGCTCTTTTTAGAACCCGCACATGGATTTGTGCCAAAACGCGTTTTAAGCATGAATATGACACTTTTGGTAGACGAGGATGCAGTTTTCTGCAAAACCACACGATATGCATGCAAATGGTGCTTTTGGCAGAACGCGCGTGTGGATTTCTACCAAACGACGTGAAAAGCATGCCAATGCTGCTCTTTTTAGAACCCGCACATGGATTTGTGCCAAAACGCGTTTTAAGCATGAATATGACACTTTTGGTAGACGAGTATGCAGTTTTCTGCAAAAGTACACGATATGCATGCAAATGGTGCTTTTGGCAGAACGCGCGTGTGGATTTCTACCAAACGACGTGAAAAGCATGCCAATGCTGCTCTTTTTAGAACCCGCACATGGATTTGTGCCAAAACGCGTTTTAAGCATGAATACGCAACTTTTGGTAGACGAGGATGCAGTTTTCTGCAAAACTACACGATATGCATGCAAATGACGCTTTTGGCAGAACGCGCGTGTGGATTTCTACCAAACGACGTTAAAAGCATGCCAATGCTGCTCTTTTTAGAACCCGCACATGGATTTGTGCCGAAACGCGTTTTAAGCATGAATATGACACTTTTGGTAGACGAGGATGCAGTTTTCTGCAAAACCACACGATATGCATGCAAATGGTGCTTTTGGCAGAACGCGCGTGTGGATTTCTACCAAACGACGTGAAAAGCATGCCAATGCTGCTCTTTTTAGAACCCGCACATGGATTTGTGCCAAAACGCGTTTTAAGCATGAATATGACACTTTTGGTAGACGAGTATGCAGTTTTCTGCAAAAGTACACGATATGCATGCAAATGGTGCTTTTGGCAGAACGCGCGTGTGGATTTCTACCAAGCGACGTGAAAAGCATGCCAATGCTGCTCTTTTTAGAACCCGCACATGGATTTGTGCCAAAACGCGTTTTAAGCATGAATACGCAACTTTTGGTAGACGAGGATGCAGTTTTCCGCAAAACTACACGATATGCATGCAAATGACGCTTTTGGCAGAACGCGCGTGTGGATTTCTACCAAACGACGTTAAAAGCATGCCAATGCTGCTCTTTTTAGAACCCGCACATGGATTTGTGCCAAAACGCGTTTTAAGCATGAATATGACACTTTTGGTAGACGAGTATGCAGTTTTCTGCAAAACTACACGATATGCATGCAAATGGTGCTTTTGGCAGAACGCGCGTGTGGATTTCTACCAAACGACGTGAAAAGCATGCCAATGCTGCTCTTTTTAGAACCCGCACATGGATTTGTGCCAAAACGCGTTTTAAGCATGAATATGACACTTTTGGTAGACGAGTATGCAGTTTTCTGCAAAACTACACGATATGCATGCAAATGGTGCTTTTGGCAGAACGCGCGTGTGGATTTCTACCAAACGACGTGAAAAGAATCCCAATGCTGCTCTTTTTAGAACCCGCACATGGATTTGTGCCAAAACGCGTTTTAAGCATGAATATGACACTTTTGGTAGACGAGTATGCAGTTTTCTGCAAAACTACACGATATGCATGCAAATGGTGCTTTTGGCAGAACGCGCGTGTGGATTTCTACCAAACGACGTGAAAAGCATGCCAATGCTGCTCTTTTTAGAACCCGCACATGGATTTGTGCCAAAACGCGTTTTAAGCATGAATACGCAACTTTTGGTAGACGAGGATGCAGTTTTCTGCAAACCTACACGATATGCATGCAAATGACGCTTTTGGCAGAACGCGCGTGTGGATTTCTACCAAAAGACGTTAAAAGCATGCCAATGCTGCTCTTTTTAGAACCCGCACATGGATTTGTGCCAAAACGCGTTTTAAGCATGAATATGACCCTTTTGGTAGACGAGTATGCAGTTTTCTGCAAAACTACACGATATGCATGCAAATGGTGCTTTTGGCAGAACGCGCGTGTGGATTTCTACCAAACGACGTGAAAAGCATGCCAATGCTGCTCTTTTTAGAACCCGCACATGGATTTGTGCCAAAACGCGTTTTAAGCATGAATATGACACTTTTGGTAGACGAGTATGCAGTTTTCTGCAAAACTACACGATATGCATGCAAACGGTGCTTTTGGCAGAACGCGCGTGTGGATTTCTACCAAACGACGTGAAAAGCATGCCAATGCTGCTCTTTTTAGAACCCGCACATGGATTTGTGCCAAAACGCGTTTTAAGCATGAATACGCAACTTTTGGTAGACGAGGATGCAGTTTTCTGCAAAACTACACGATATGCATGCAAATGACGCTTTTGGCAGAACGCGCGTGTGGATTTCTACCAAACGACGTGAAAAGCATGCCAATGCTGCTCTTTTTAGAACCCGCACATGGATTTGTGCCAAAACGCGTTTTAAGCATGAATACGCAACTTTTGGTAGACGAGGATGCAGTTTTCTGCAAAACTACACGATATGCATGCAAATGACGCTTTTGGCAGAACGCGCGTGTGGATTTCTACCAAACGACGTGAAAAGCATGCCAATGCTGCTCTTTTTAGAACCCGCACATGGATTTGGGCCAAAACGCGTTTTAAGCATGAATATGACACTTTTGGTAGACGAGTATGCAGTTTTCTGCAAAACTACACGATATGCATGCAAATGGTGCTTTTGGCAGAACGCGCGTGTGGATTTCTACCAAACGACGTGAAAAGCATGCCAATGCTGCTCTTTTTAGAACCCGCACATGGATTTGTGCCAAAACGCGTTTTAAGCATGAATACGCAACTTTTGGTAGACGAGGATGCAGTTTTCTGCAAAACTGCACGATATGCATGCAAATGACGCTTTTGGCAGAACGCGCGTGTGGATTTCTACCAAACGACGTGAAAAGCATGCCAATGCTGCTCTTTTTAGAACCCGCACATGGATTTGTGCCAAAACACGTTTTAAGCATGAATACGCAACTTTTGGTAGACGAGGATGCAGTTTTCTGCAAAACTACACGATATGCATGCAAATGACGCTTTTGGCAGAACGCGCGTGTGGAATTCTACCAAACGACGTGAAAAGCATGCCAATGCTGCTCTTTTTAGAACCCGCACATGGATTTGTGCCAAAACGCGTTTTAAGCATGAATATGACACTTTTGGTAGACGAGGATGCAGTTTTCTGCAAAACCACACGATATGCATGCAAATGGTGCTTTTGGCAGAACGCGCGTGTGGATTTCTACCAAACGAAGTGAAAAGCATGCCAATGCTGCTCTTTTTAGAACCCGCACATGGATTTGTGCCAAAACGCGTTTTAAGCATGAATATGACACTTTTGGTAGACGAGTATGCAGTTTTCTGCAAAACTACACGATATGCATGCAAATGGTGCTTTTGGCAGAACGCGCGTGTGGATTTCTACCAAACGACGTGAAAAGCATGCCAATGCTGCTCTTTTTAGAACCCGCACATGGATTTGTGCCAAAACGCGTTTTAAGCATGAATATGACACTTTTGGTAGACGAGGATGGAGTTTTCTGCAAAACCACACGATATGCATGCAAATGGTGCTTTTGGCAGAACGCGCGTGTGGATTTCTACCAAACGACGTGAAAAGCATGCCAATGCTGCTCTTTTTAGCACCCGCACATGGATTTGTGCCAAAACGCGTTTTAAGCATGAATATGCAACTTTTGGTAGACGAGGATGCAGATTTCTGCAAAACCACACGATATGCATGCAAATAGTGCTTTTGGCAGAACGCGCGTGAGGATTTCTACCAAACGACGTAAAAAGCATGCCAATGCTGCTCTTTTTATAACCCGCACATGGATTTGTGCCAAAACCCGTTTTAAGCATGAATATGACACTTTTGGTAGACGAGGATGCAGTTTTCTGCAAAACCACACGATATGCATGCAAATGGTGCTTTTGGCAGAACGCGCGTGTGGATTTCTACCAAACGACGTGAAAAGCATGCCAATGCTGCTCTTTTTAGAACCCGCACATGGATTTGTGCCAAAACGCGTTTTAAGCATGAATATGACACTTTTGGTAGACGAGGATGCAGTTTTCTGCAAAACCACACGATATGCATGCAAATGGTGCTTTTGGCAGAACGCGCGTGTGGATTTCTACCAAACGACGTGAAAAGCATGCCAATGCTGCTCTTTTTAGAACCCGCACATGGATTTGTGCCAAAACGCGTTTTAAGCATGAATACGCAAGTTTTGGTAGACGAGGATGCAGTTTTCTGCAAAACTACACGATATGCATGCAAATGGTGCTTTTGGCAGAACGCGCGTGTGGATTTCTACCAAACGACGTGAAAAGCATGCCAATGCTGCTCTTTTTAGAACCCGCACATGGATTTGTGCCAAAACGCGTTTTAAGCATGAATATGACACTTTTGGTAGACGAGTATGCAGTTTTCTGCAAAACTACACGATATGCATGCAAATGGTGCTTTTGGCAGAACGCGCGTGTGGATTTCTACCAAACGACGTGAAAAGCATCCCAATGCTGCTCTTTTTAGAACCCGCACATGGATTTGTGCCAAAACGCGTTTTAAGCATGAATATGACACTTTTGGTAGACGAGTATGCAGTTTTCTGCAAAACTACACGATATGCATGCAAATGGTGCTTTTGGCAGAACGCGCGTGTGGATTTCTACCAAACGACGTGAAAAGCATGCCAATGCTGCTCTTTTTAGAACCCGCACATGGATTTGTGCCAAAACGCGTTTTAAGCATGAATACGCAACTTTTGGTAGACGAGGATGCAGTTTTCTGCAAACCTACACGATATGCATGCAAATGACGCTTTTGGCAGAACGCGCGTGTGGATTTCTACCAAAAGACGTTAAAAGCATGCCAATGCTGCTCTTTTTAGAACCCGCACATGGATTTGTGCCAAAACGCGTTTTAAGCATGAATATGACCCTTTTGGTAGACGAGTATGCAGTTTTCTGCAAAACTACACGATATGCATGCAAATGGTGCTTTTGGCAGAACGCGCGTGTGGATTTCTACCAAACGACGTGAAAAGCATGCCAATGCTGCTCTTTTTAGAACCCGCACATGGATTTGTGCCAAAACGCGTTTTAAGCATGAATATGACACTTTTGGTAGACGAGTATGCAGTTTTCTGCAAAACTACACGATATGCATGCAAACGGTGCTTTTGGCAGAACGCGCGTGTGGATTTCTACCAAACGACGTGAAAAGCATGCCAATGCTGCTCTTTTTAGAACCCGCACATGGATTTGTGCCAAAACGCGTTTTAAGCATGAATACGCAACTTTTGGTAGACGAGGATGCAGTTTTCTGCAAAACTACACGATATGCATGCAAATGACGCTTTTGGCAGAACGCGCGTGTGGATTTCTACCAAACGACGTGAAAAGCATGCCAATGCTGCTCTTTTTAGAACCCGCACATGGATTTGTGCCAAAACGCGTTTTAAGCATGAATACGCAACTTTTGGTAGACGAGGATGCAGTTTTCTGCAAAACTACACGATATGCATGCAAATGACGCTTTTGGCAGAACGCGCGTGTGGATTTCTACCAAACGACGTGAAAAGCATGCCAATGCTGCTCTTTTTAGAACCCGCACATGGATTTGGGCCAAAACGCGTTTTAAGCATGAATATGACACTTTTGGTAGACGAGTATGCAGTTTTCTGCAAAACTACACGATATGCATGCAAATGGTGCTTTTGGCAGAACGCGCGTGTGGATTTCTACCAAACGACGTGAAAAGCATGCCAATGCTGCTCTTTTTAGAACCCGCACATGGATTTGTGCCAAAACGCGTTTTAAGCATGAATACGCAACTTTTGGTAGACGAGGATGCAGTTTTCTGCAAAACTGCACGATATGCATGCAAATGACGCTTTTGGCAGAACGCGCGTGTGGATTTCTACCAAACGACGTGAAAAGCATGCCAATGCTGCTCTTTTTAGAACCCGCACATGGATTTGTGCCAAAACACCTTTTAAGCATGAATACGCAACTTTTGGTAGACGAGGATGCAGTTTTCTGCAAAACTACACGATATGCATGCAAATGACGCTTTTGGCAGAACGCGCGTGTGGAATTCTACCAAACGACGTGAAAAGCATGCCAATGCTGCTCTTTTTAGAACCCGCACATGGATTTGTGCCAAAACGCGTTTTAAGCATGAATATGACACTTTTGGTAGACGAGGATGCAGTTTTCTGCAAAACTACACGATATGCATGCAAATGGTGCTTTTGGCAGAACGCGCGTGTGGATTTCTACCAAACGACGTGAAAAGCATGCCAATGCTGCTCTTTTTAGCACCCGCACATGGATTTGTGCCAAAACGCGTTTTAAGCATGAATATGACACTTTTGGTAGACGAGTATGCAGTTTTCTGCCAAACTACACGATATGCATGCAAATGGTGCTTTTGGCAGAACGCGCGTGTGGATTTGTACCAAACGACGTGAAAAGCATGCCAATGCTGCTCTTTTTAGAACCCGCACATGGATTTGTGCCAAAACGCGTTTTAAGCATGAATATGACACTTTTGGTAGACGAGGATGGAGTTTTCTGCAAAACCACACGATATGCATGCAAATGGTGCTTTTGGCAGAACGCGCGTGTGGATTTCTTCCAAACGACGTGAAAAGCATGCCAATGCTGCTCTTTTTAGCACCCGCACATGGATTTGTGCCAAAACGCGTTTTAAGCATGAATATGCAACTTTTGGTAGACGAGGATGCAGATTTCTGCAAAACCACACGATATGCATGCAAATGGTGCTTTTGGCAGAACGCGCGTGAGGATTTCTACCAAACGACGTAAAAAGCATGCCAATGCTGCTCTTTTTATAACCCGCACATGGATTTGTGCCAAAACCCGTTTTAAGCATGAATATGACACTTTTGGTAGACGAGGATGCAGTTTTCTGCAAAACCACACGATATGCATGCAAATGGTGCTTTTGGCAGAACGCGCGTGTGGATTTCTACCAAACGACGTGAAAAGCATGCCAATGCTGCTCTTTTTAGAACCCGCACATGGATTTGTGCCAAAACGCGTTTTAAGCATGAATATGACACTTTTGGTAGACGAGGATGCAGTTTTCTGCAAAACCACACGATATGCATGCAAATGGTGCTTTTGGCAGAACGCGCGTGTGGATTTCTACCAAACGACGTGAAAAGCATGCCAATGCTGCTCTTTTTAGAACCCGCACATGGATTTGTGCCAAAACGCGTTTTAAGCATGAATACGCAAGTTTTGGTAGACGAGGATGCAGTTTTCTGCAAAACTACACGATATGCATGCAAATGACGCTTTTGGCAGAACGCGCGTGTGGATTTCTACCAAACGACGTGAAAAGCATGCCAATGCTGCTCTTTTTAGAACCCGCACATGGATTTGTGCCAAAACGCGTTTTAAGCATGAATATGACACTTTTGGTAGACGAGGATGCAGTTTTCTGCAAAACCACACGATATGCATGCAAATGGTGCTTTTGGCAGAACGCGCGTGTGGATTTCTACCAAACGACGTGAAAAGCATGCCAATGCTGCTCTTTTTAGAACCCGCACATGGATTTGTGCCAAAACGCGTTTTAAGCATGAATATGACACTTTTGGTAGACGAGTATGCAGTTTTCTGCAAAAGTACACGATATGCATGCAAATGGTGCTTTTGGCAGAACGCGCGTGTGGATTTCTACCAAACGACGTGAAAAGCATGCCAATGCTGCTCTTTTTAGAACCCGCACATGGATTTGTGCCAAAACGCGTTTTAAGCATGAATACGCAACTTTTGGTAGACGAGGATGCAGTTTTCTGCAAAACTACACGATATGCATGCAAATGACGCTTTTGGCAGAACGCGCGTGTGGATTTCTACCAAACGACGTTAAAAGCATGCCAATGCTGCTCTTTTTAGAACCCGCACATGGATTTGTGCCGAAACGCGTTTTAAGCATGAATATGACACTTTTGGTAGACGAGGATGCAGTTTTCTGCAAAACCACACGATATGCATGCAAATGGTGCTTTTGGCAGAACGCGCGTGTGGATTTCTACCAAACGACGTGAAAAGCATGCCAATGCTGCTCTTTTTAGAACCCGCACATGGATTTGTGCCAAAACGCGTTTTAAGCATGAATATGACACTTTTGGTAGACGAGTATGCAGTTTTCTGCAAAAGTACACGATATGCATGCAAATGGTGCTTTTGGCAGAACGCGCGTGTGGATTTCTACCAAGCGACGTGAAAAGCATGCCAATGCTGCTCTTTTTAGAACCCGCACATGGATTTGTGCCAAAACGCGTTTTAAGCATGAATACGCAACTTTTGGCAGACGAGGATGCAGTTTTCCGCAAAACTACACGATATGCATGCAAATGACGCTTTTGGCAGAACGCGCGTGTGGATTTCTACCAAACGACGTTAAAAGCATGCCAATGCTGCTCTTTTTAGAACCCGCACATGGATTTGTGCCAAAACGCGTTTTAAGCATGAATATGACACTTTTGGTAGACGAGTATGCAGTTTTCTGCAAAACTACACGATATGCATGCAAATGGTGCTTTTGGCAGAACGCGCGTGTGGATTTCTACCAAACGACGTGAAAAGCATGCCAATGCTGCTCTTTTTAGAACCCGCACATGGATTTGTGCCAAAACGCGTTTTAAGCATGAATATGACACTTTTGGTAGACGAGTATGCAGTTTTCTGCAAAACTACACGATATGCATGCAAATGGTGCTTTTGGCAGAACGCGCGTGTGGATTTCTACCAAACGACGTGAAAAGCATCCCAATGCTGCTCTTTTTAGAACCCGCACATGGATTTGTGCCAAAACGCGTTTTAAGCATGAATATGACACTTTTGGTAGACGAGTATGCAGTTTTCTGCAAAACTACACGATATGCATGCAAATGGTGCTTTTGGCAGAACGCGCGTGTGGATTTCTACCAAACGACGTGAAAAGCATGCCAATGCTGCTCTTTTTAGAACCCGCACATGGATTTGTGCCAAAACGCGTTTTAAGCATGAATACGCAACTTTTGGTAGACGAGGATGCAGTTTTCTGCAAAACTGCACGATATGCATGCAAATGACGCTTTTGGCAGAACGCGCGTGTGGATTTCTACCAAACGACGTGAAAAGCATGCCAATGCTGCTCTTTTTAGAACCCGCACATGGATTTGTGCCAAAACACGTTTTAAGCATGAATACGCAACTTTTGGTAGACGAGGATGCAGTTTTCTGCAAAACTACACGATATGCATGCAAATGACGCTTTTGGCAGAACGCGCGTGTGGAATTCTACCAAACGACGTGAAAAGCATGCCAATGCTGCTCTTTTTAGAACCCGCACATGGATTTGTGCCAAAACGCGTTTTAAGCATGAATATGACACTTTTGGTAGACGAGGATGCAGTTTTCTGCAAAACCACACGATATGCATGCAAATGGTGCTTTTGGCAGAACGCGCGTGTGGATTTCTACCAAACGACGTGAAAAGCATGCCAATGCTGCTCTTTTTAGAACCCGCACATGGATTTGTGCCAAAACGCGTTTTAAGCATGAATATGACACTTTTGGTAGACGAGTATGCAGTTTTCTGCAAAACTACACGATATGCATGCAAATGGTGCTTTTGGCAGAACGCGCGTGTGGATTTCTACCAAACGACGTGAAAAGCATGCCAATGCTGCTCTTTTTAGAACCCGCACATGGATTTGTGCCAAAACGCGTTTTAAGCATGAATATGACACTTTTGGTAGACGAGGATGGAGTTTTCTGCAAAACCACACGATATGCATGCAAATGGTGCTTTTGGCAGAACGCGCGTGTGGATTTCTACCAAACGACGTGAAAAGCATGCCAATGCTGCTCTTTTTAGCACCCGCACATGGATTTGTGCCAAAACGCGTTTTAAGCATGAATATGCAACTTTTGGTAGACGAGGATGTAGATTTCTGCAAAACCACACGATATGCATGCAAATGGTGCTTTTGGCAGAACGCGCGTGAGGATTTCTACCAAACGACGTAAAAAGCATGCCAATGCTGCTCTTTTTATAACCCGCACATGGATTTGTGCCAAAACCCGTTTTAAAGCATGAATATGACACTTTTGGTAGACGAGGATGCAGTTTTCTGCAAAACCACACGATATGCATGCAAATGGTGCTTTTGGCAGAACGCGCGTGTGGATTTCTACAAACGACGTGAAAAGCATGCCAATGCTGCTCTTTTTAGAACCCGCACATGGATTTGTGCCAAAACGCGTTTTAAGCATGAATATGACACTTTTGGTAGACGAGGATGCAGTTTTCTGCAAAACCACACGATATGCATGCAAATGGTGCTTTTGGCAGAACGCGCGTGTGGATTTCTACCAAACGACGTGAAAAGCATGCCAATGCTGCTCTTTTTAGAACCCGCACATGGATTTGTGCCAAAACGCGTTTTAAGCATGAATACGCAAGTTTTGGTAGACGAGGATGCAGTTTTCTGCAAAACTACACGATATGCATGCAAATGACGCTTTTGGCAGAACGCGCGTGTGGATTTCTACCAAACGACGTGAAAAGCATGCCAATGCTGCTCTTTTTAGAACCCGCACATGGATTTGTGCCAAAACGCGTTTTAAGCATGAATATGACACTTTTGGTAGACGAGGATGCAGTTTTCTGCAAAACCACACGATATGCATGCAAATGGTGCTTTTGGCAGAACGCGCGTGTGGATTTCTACCAAACGACGTGAAAAGCATGCCAATGCTGCTCTTTTTAGAACCCGCACATGGATTTGTGCCAAAACGCGTTTTAAGCATGAATATGACACTTTTGGTAGACGAGTATGCAGTTTTCTGCAAAAGTACACGATATGCATGCAAATGGTGCTTTTGGCAGAACGCGCGTGTGGATTTCTACCAAACGACGTGAAAAGCATGCCAATGCTGCTCTTTTTAGAACCCGCACATGGATTTGTGCCAAAACGCGTTTTAAGCATGAATACGCAACTTTTGGTAGACGAGGATGCAGTTTTCTGCAAAACTACACGATATGCATGCAAATGACGCTTTTGGCAGAACGCGCGTGTGGATTTCTACCAAACGACGTTAAAAGCATGCCAATGCTGCTCTTTTTAGAACCCGCACATGGATTTGTGCCAAAACGCGTTTTAAGCATGAATATGACACTTTTGGTAGACGAGTATGCAGTTTTCTGCAAAACTACACGATATGCATGCAAATGGTGCTTTTGGCAGAACGCGCGTGTGGATTTCTACCAAACGACGTGAAAAGCATGCCAATGCTGCTCTTTTTAGAACCCGCACATGGATTTGTGCCAAAACGCGTTTTAAGCATGAATATGACACTTTTGGTAGACGAGTATGCAGTTTTCTGCAAAACTACACGATATGCATGCAAATGGTGCTTTTGGCAGAACGCGCGTGTGGATTTCTACAAGCGACGTGAAAAGCATGCCAATGCTGCTCTTTTTAGAACCCGCACATGGATTTGTGCCAAAACGCGTTTTAAGCATGAATACGCAACTTTTGGTAGACGAGGATGCA
Source organism: Dermacentor albipictus (assembly GCF_038994185.2). NCBI lineage: Eukaryota > Metazoa > Arthropoda > Arachnida > Ixodida > Ixodidae > Dermacentor > Dermacentor albipictus. Next base: position 5,906 of record NW_027226068.1, on the reverse strand, counting down.
GTTTTCCGCAAAACTACACGATATGCATGCAAATGACGCTTTTGGCAGAACGCGCGTGTGGATTTCTACCAAACGACGTTAAAAGCATGCCAATGCTGCTCTTTTTAGAACCCGCACATGGATTTGTGCCAAAACGCGTTTTAAGCATGAATATGACACTTTTGGTAGACGAGTATGCAGTTTTCTGCAAAACTACACGATATGCATGCAAATGGTGCTTTTGGCAGAACGCGCGTGTGGATTTCTACCAAACGACGTGAAAAGCATGCCAATGCTGCTCTTTTTAGAACCCGCACATGGATTTGTGCCAAAACGCGTTTTAAGCATGAATATGACACTTTTGGTAGACGAGTATGCAGTTTTCTGCAAAACTACACGATATGCATGCAAATGGTGCTTTTGGCAGAACGCGCGTGTGGATTTCTACCAAACGACGTGAAAAGCATCCAATGCTGCTCTTTTTAGAACCCGCACATGGATTTGTGCCAAAACGCGTTTTAAGCATGAATATGACACTTTTGGTAGACGAGTATGCAGTTTTCTGCAAAACTACACGATATGCATGCAAATGGTGCTTTGGCAGAACGCGCGTGTGGATTTCTACCAAACGACGTGAAAAGCATGCCAATGCTGCTCTTTTAGAACCCGCACATGGATTTGTGCCAAAACGCGTTTTAAGCATGAATACGCAACTTTTGGTAGACGAGGATGCAGTTTTCTGCAAACCTACACGATATGCATGCAAATGACGCTTTTGGCAGAACGCGCGTGTGGATTTCTACCAAAAGACGTTAAAAGCATGCCAATGCTGCTCTTTTTAGAACCCGCACATGGATTTGTGCCAAAACGCGTTTAAGCATGAATATGACCCTTTTGGTAGACGAGTATGCAGTTTTCTGCAAAACTACACGATATGCATGCAAATGGTGCTTTTGGCAGAACGCGCGTGTGGATTTCTACCAAACGACGTGAAAAGCATGCCAATGCTGCTCTTTTTAGAACCCGCACATGGATTTGTGCCAAACGCGTTTTAAGCATGAATATGACACTTTTGGTAGACGAGTATGCAGTTTTCTGCAAAACTACACGATATGCATGCAAACGGTGCTTTTGGCAGAACGCGCGTGTGGATTTCTACCAAACGACGTGAAAAGCATGCCAATGCTGCTCTTTTTAGAACCCGCACATGGATTTGTGCCAAAACGCGTTTTAAGCATGAATACGCAACTTTTGGTAGACGAGGATGCAGTTTTCTGCAAAACTACACGATATGCATGCAAATGACGCTTTTGGCAGAACGCGCGTGTGGATTTCTACCAAACGACGTGAAAAGCATGCCAATGCTGCTCTTTTTAGAACCCGCACATGGATTTGTGCCAAAACGCGTTTTAAGCATGAATACGCAACTTTTGGTAGACGAGGATGCAGTTTTCTGCAAAACTACACGATATGCATGCAAATGACGCTTTTGGCAGAACGCGCGTGTGGATTTCTACCAAACGACGTGAAAAGCATGCCAATGCTGCTCTTTTTAGAACCCGCACATGGATTTGGGCCAAAACGCGTTTTAAGCATGAATATGACACTTTTGGTAGACGAGTATGCAGTTTTCTGCAAAACTACACGATATGCATGCAAATGGTGCTTTTGGCAGAACGCGCGTGTGGATTTCTACCAAACGACGTGAAAAGCATGCCAATGCTGCTCTTTTAGAACCCGCACATGGATTTGTGCCAAAACGCGTTTTAAGCATGAATACGCAACTTTTGGTAGACGAGGATGCAGTTTTCTGCAAAACTGCACGATATGCATGCAAATGACGCTTTTGGCAGAACGCGCGTGTGGATTTCTACCAAACGACGTGAAAAGCATGCCAATGCTGCTCTTTTTAGAACCCGCACATGGATTTGTGCCAAAACACGTTTTAAGCATGAATACGCAACTTTTGGTAGACGAGGATGCAGTTTTCTGCAAAACTACACGATATGCATGCAAATGACGCTTTTGGCAGAACGCGCGTGTGGAATTCTACCAAACGACGTGAAAAGCATGCCAATGCTGCTCTTTTTAGAACCCGCACATGGATTTGTGCCAAAACGCGTTTTAAGCATGAATATGACACTTTTGGTAGACGAGGATGCAGTTTTCTGCAAAACCACACGATATGCATGCAAATGGTGCTTTGGCAGAACGCGCGTGTGGATTTCTACCAAACGACGTGAAAAGCATGCCAATGCTGCTCTTTTTAGAACCCGCACATGGATTTGTGCCAAAACGCGTTTTAAGCATGAATATGACACTTTTGGTAGACGAGTATGCAGTTTTCTGCAAAACTACACGATATGCATGCAAACGGTGCTTTTGGCAGAACGCGCGTGTGGATTTCTACCAAACGACGTGAAAAGCATGCCAATGCTGCTCTTTTTAGAACCCGCACATGGATTTGTGCCAAAACGCGTTTTAAGCATGAATACGCAACTTTTGGTAGACGAGGATGCAGTTTTCTGCAAAACTACACGATATGCATGCAAATGACGCTTTTGGCAGAACGCGCGTGTGGATTTCTACCAAACGACGTGAAAAGCATGCCAATGCTGCTCTTTTTAGAACCCGCACATGGATTTGTGCCAAAACGCGTTTTAAGCATGAATACGCAACTTTTGGTAGACGAGGATGCAGTTTTCTGCAAAACTACACGATATGCATGCAAATGACGCTTTTGGCAGAACGCGCGTGTGGATTTCTACCAAACGACGTGAAAAGCATGCCAATGCTGCTCTTTTTAGAACCCGCACATGGATTTGGGCCAAAACGCGTTTTAAGCATGAATATGACACTTTTGGTAGACGAGTATGCAGTTTTCTGCAAAACTACACGATATGCATGCAAATGGTGCTTTTGGCAGAACGCGCGTGTGGATTTCTACCAAACGACGTGAAAAGCATGCCAATGCTGCTCTTTTTAGAACCCGCACATGGATTTGTGCCAAAACGCGTTTTAAGCATGAATACGCAACTTTTGGTAGACGAGGATGCAGTTTTCTGCAAAACTGCACGATATGCATGCAAATGACGCTTTTGGCAGAACGCGCGTGTGGATTTCTACCAAACGACGTGAAAAGCATGCCAATGCTGCTCTTTTTAGAACCCGCACATGGATTTGTGCCAAAACACGTTTTAAGCATGAATACGCAACTTTTGGTAGACGAGGATGCAGTTTTCTGCAAAACTACACGATATGCATGCAAATGACGCTTTTGGCAGAACGCGCGTGTGGAATTCTACCAAACGACGTGAAAAGCATGCCAATGCTGCTCTTTTAGAACCCGCACATGGATTTGTGCCAAAACGCGTTTTAAGCATGAATATGGCACTTTTGGTAGACGAGGATGCAGTTTTCTGCAAAACCACACGATATCGATATGCATGCAAATGGTGCTTTTGGCAGAACGCGCGTGTGGATTTCTACCAAACGACGTGAAAAGCATGCCAATGCTGCTCTTTTTAGAACCCGCACATGGATTTGTGCCAAAACGCGTTTTAAGCATGAATATGACACTTTTGGTAGACGAGTATGCAGTTTTCTGCAAAACTACACGATATGCATGCAAATGGTGCTTTTGGCAGAACGCGCGTGTGGATTTCTACCAAACGACGTGAAAAGCATGCCAATGCTGCTCTTTTTAGAACCCGCACATGGATTTGTGCCAAAACGCGTTTTAAGCATGAATATGACACTTTTGGTAGACGAGGATGGAGTTTTCTGCAAAACCACACGATATGCATGCAAATGGTGCTTTTGGCAGAACGCGCGTGTGGATTTCTACCAAACGACGTGAAAAGCATGCCAATGCTGCTCTTTTTAGCACCCGCACATGGATTTGTGCCAAAACGCGTTTTAAGCATGAATATGCAACTTTTGGTAGACGAGGATGCAGATTTCTGCAAAACCACACGATATGCATGCAAATGGTGCTTTTGGCAGAACGCGCGTGAGGATTTCTACCAAACGACGTAAAAAGCATGCCAATGCTGCTCTTTTTATAACCCGCACATGGATTTGTGCCAAAACCCGTTTTAAGCATGAATATGACACTTTTGGTAGACGAGGATGCAGTTTTCTGCAAAACCACACGATATGCATGCAAATGGTGCTTTTGGCAGAACGCGCGTGTGGATTTCTACCAAACGACGTGAAAAGCATGCCAATGCTGCTCTTTTTAGAACCCGCACATGGATTTGTGCAAAACGCGTTTTAAGCATGAATATGACACTTTTGGTAGACGAGGATGCAGTTTTCTGCAAAACCACACGATATGCATGCAAATGGTGCTTTTGGCAGAACGCGCGTGTGGATTTCTACCAAACGACGTGAAAAGCATGCCAATGCTGCTCTTTTAGAACCCGCACATGGATTTGTGCCAAAACGCGTTTTAAGCATGAATACGCAAGTTTTGGTAGACGAGGATGCAGTTTTCTGCAAAACTACACGATATGCATGCAAATGACGCTTTTGGCAGAACGCGCGTGTGGATTTCTACCAAACGACGTGAAAAGCATGCCAATGCTGCTCTTTTTAGAACCCGCACATGGATTTGTGCCAAAACGCGTTTTAAGCATGAATATGACACTTTTGGTAGACGAGGATGCAGTTTTCTGCAAAACCACACGATATGCATGCAAATGGTGCTTTTGGCAGAACGCGCGTGTGGATTTCTACCAAACGACGTGAAAAGCATGCCAATGCTGCTCTTTTTAGAACCCGCACATGGATTTGTGCCAAAACGCGTTTTAAGCATGAATATGACACTTTTGGTAGACGAGTATGCAGTTTTCTGCAAAAGTACACGATATGCATGCAAATGGTGCTTTTGGCAGAACGCGCGTGTGGATTTCTACCAAACGACGTGAAAAGCATGCCAATGCTGCTCTTTTTAGAACCCGCACATGGATTTGTGCCAAAACGCGTTTTAAGCATGAATACGCAACTTTTGGTAGACGAGGATGCAGTTTTCTGCAAAACTACACGATATGCATGCAAATGACGCTTTTGGCAGAACGCGCGTGTGGATTTCTACCAAACGACGTTAAAAGCATGCCAATGCTGCTCTTTTTAGAACCCGCACATGGATTTGTGCCAAAACGCGTTTTAAGCATGAATATGACACTTTTGGTAGACGAGTATGCAGTTTTCTGCAAAACTACACGATATGCATGCAAATGGTGCTTTTGGCAGAACGCGCGTGTGGATTTCTACCAAACGACGTGAAAAGCATGCCAATGCTGCTCTTTTTAGAACCCGCACATGGATTTGTGCCAAAACGCGTTTTAAGCATGAATATGACACTTTGGTAGACGAGTATGCAGTTTTCTGCAAAACTACACGATATGCATGCAAATGGTGCTTTTGGCAGAACGCGCGTGTGGATTTCTACCAAGCGACGTGAAAAGCATGCCAATGCTGCTCTTTTTAGAACCCGCACATGGATTTGTGCCAAAACGCGTTTTAAGCATGAATACGCAACTTTTGGTAGACGAGGATGCAGTTTTCCGCAAAACTACACGATATGCATGCAAATGACGCTTTTGGGCAGAACGCGCGTGTGGATTTCTACCAACGACGTGAAAAGCATGCAATGCTGCTCTTTTTAGAACCCGCACATGGATTTGTGCCAAAACGCGTTTTAAGCATGAATACGCAACTTTGGTAGACGAGGATGCAGTTTTCTGCAAAACTACACGATATGCATGCAAATGACGCTTTTGGCAGAACGCGCGTGTGGATTTCTACCAAACGACGTGAAAAGCATGCCAATGCTGCTCTTTTAGAACCCGCACATGGATTTGTGCCAAAACGCGTTTTAAGCATGAATACGCAACTTTTGGTAGACGAGGATGCAGTTTTCT
>NW_027226067.1:0-22818 GCF_038994185.2 Dermacentor albipictus | reverse complement strand
TGACTTAAATGGGGAAGCATTCAAATGGCAACAACGACAATTGTTGCAGCAAAGTAGACAAAGTTACGCATAAATGTATTCCCTTTTGCAAGCCAAAGGCACAAGACCTCATTACTGCTTCCAGGCCACATGCTCCCAAAAGTGGAAACATTAAGCAGCTGCTGTCATGAACAGGCACAAGCCCGATGAATCAGCAGCTACATAAGAATGACGAACACCCCTCACTGCACAGTTCATACACACAAATCGTGTCTCCTTGTGAATGTGAAAAACAGTGTACGTTTGTTCAGTTCGTGTATGGTTTACAACACAGAAATGGTACTAGAGCAAACAAGGAATACAAATGTGGTATTATGAGCACTGTGCGTGTTCCACACATACAAAAGTGTGTTCACAATTTGCTAGATGGCTACTATAGCCAATGATCAGCATGGCCATAGTTTCATTTCTATTTGGGCTGCTGCAGCTGGGTGCAAGCAGATTGTAGTCGGCTCCTGGTGCTTGGCTGATGTCAGCCTTGGTCTTACCAGCTGTAGTATGAGAATATTGCTAGATGGCAAAATATGGCAGGTGGTGGCAGCCCTGAAACGGGTAAGGAGAACAACTCTGTTGAAAAGAAAGTTTGCAAAGAAGGTGATGACTTGTGAGTATTGAACGCCTCGCATGAATTGAAAATTTGGCTGAGATGTTCACAGCAGCGCATGTTATCCATGTAATTTTTGTCACCAAGATTGAGGGGTGGCTTAGTACCCCTTTCAGAATCAGAATCGTTTTTATTGCAACGATTAGAAAAATTACAGGATGTTAATATACAGTAGTTCCCGAAGTCAAAGACTGCAATGGGGCTTTCTTTAGAAACTAAACATAATAAAACACAAATTACAACAGTTTCAGCAAATCGGTAACGAGGAAGGATTACCGGCTTTAGTATGATTAGCATAATTGAAATATCCGGCCTTTTGGACTACAACGAGTAACCAAATTGCTTTTTTTGATGCTACCACTCTGAAGCCAAAACAGAAGGGAAAATGAGCTGGTGAATCAAAACGATTTGAAACTTGCACTGACGGATTGTTTTCTGCCGCTGGGTTGCTAAACGCAATGAAGAACTTTAACGCCTGCACGCGAAAAGTGTTTCTCTTGATTTCCGCGGCCTTCAGATGAATGAGACAGCATAATTTAAGAAAAAATGGGACACTTAAAATGCTCCGTAGTGGAGCTACAGGCTTTTGTCTTTATTTTATTCGCATAATCACCCTCGGAAATTGGTTATCCATGCATAATTATACCATTCACCTACATACTCCAAAAAAATGATGACATTGTCAGAGGGCCCACGATGCAGCGGTCAGGCAAGGCCTGACTGTCCCAACGTGGGAGCGGCCCGCAGCGCGCTGAGTCGCGTACCTCAGGACCTTATTAAAGTTTTTCATCCATCCATCCATCCATCGACTCCTAAACTGCAGGATAAGTCCACTGCTCAATACCCGTGGCAATGAACGGTGATAATCTTCCTTTTCAAGTGGCATGCAGCAATAGAAAGAAACAGATATTCGAGACACAACTAGCTCAAGTAAGAATTAACATTTTTTGCTCCGAAATAAACAAAGCTGGAGAGTGATTAGCTCTCCCTGATAAATGTGGAAGGTGTAGACCCGGCCACCAATCGACTTTCATGGTCCATAGGGTGTTATTTTGATTGCAATGATGTTTTTATAATTTGACAAGGAGCGATAAGTGTCTTTATGAATAATATGAAAAAGCATTACTGGAGTGGTTATAGTTGTGAAGGCTATGAGAGGAAGAGGAGAAACATGGACCTTCTTTTTTGGCGGTGTTGCGTGTGCACTGAGCAAAGACATCGCATTCAAGCCGCCAGGGACACAAGCAGCTAAGGTATGAAATGTACGTTAAGTGAAATGATTTAGTAAATTGTGTCAAACTCGTTTGGTACATCTATAAGTAAACCTTCAAAGAGCAAGCCTCAATCGATTGTCCCTTCCACTAAGCATGAAAAGATGTTGTTCTCCTTAGTGACAAGAGGTGTCGCACTGTCGGTTATGAGCGTTGCTGCTGCACGATAAGGAAGGATAAGGAAGTGGATGCGTACATACGTGGGTGCGTAGCCATGGGGGCTGTAGCCCCCCGAAATTTCTTTGTGCTGTCATGCACCGCTTACCAAAACGGCCCTCGGCGCTGGAAATCATTCTGGATTTTTTCTAGAATGTCTTTTTTACGCTCGAAAATACATTTCGGCGCGAACATTGAGAACTCGGGCTGGATTTCATGGCAATGCCCTGCACCTGCTGTCAAATAATGCAAGGAGACCCGTCCGAGCATGGTCTCATGGACACTTTGACGGCGAGTGGGCTCGTGGGGGCATCTTGTGGAAGCCGCGAAATCTAGGGAGCGCATGGATTTCAGTTCCGAAAGTTTATGGGTACAACGTTCTCATAAACTTATGATGCGAAAAGTGCATTGACCTTACTGAAGTGATGCTCTAGATTTTCTATTAAGGAACGTTGAAGGTTAAATGTTCTTATAAACATTTTACGCCAAAGGTGCATTGATTTTCTAAAGTCGTACATTGAACCATACAACGAGAGAAGCCAAATCAACACACCATCAGACAAGTTGACAAAGCCCACAGCGAGGTCTGATGAGATGAAGCGCTGTGGTGGTTCATTTGTGTCATGTCACAGAAAAGGATATCATACTTTTTTCACCTCCACCAAAGCATCCATGTCAAGACACTAAAACCAGGAAAGGTAATTACGTTCTTATTTATTTTTTCAACTTTGGCTTATATTCGCGAGGACACATTGAACCTCTTCAATTTTCTTGTTCTCGCTACCCGCGGGCTGCCAGAGCCAGCCAGAGCGCATGCGCATGTCTCGTGTTGCCTCGACCACCGCGCGGTGCACCTCGGTGCGCGTTCGTTTTTCTCTGGCAGAGTGGAGTTTGGTCTGGCCGAGTTTCGGACGCTTTCTGGTTAGCAGACGAGAAAAGAAACAATGGTTGCTCACTGCCATCACTGAGGGGACTCGATGGATGGCAACGCGTTCGGTTTAGAGCATCACCTTCACTTCGATTTCATCGCGACCTCTCCGGAAGGTCTTTTGTCTCGCCGGTGTAGGATACTGAGCAGTATGCGCGTAGTTCCCTGTGGCCCCAGTCTCTCACGTCTTCTTCAATTTTCCTTCGCTAGCCACATTAGTTGCCCAAAATAGGCATTCCATTGTGGCTAACATGTTTTTCCTTGCATATTTTTTCATTTCGGTGCTCCCGCCCAACTAGGGGAAGGGGAAGATTATAGGCGTAGAGAATTGCCGCGTGATGAAAGTTCGATTTTGTTACTTCTGCTTTTGCCGAACGTAATGGGCCACAGGACTCTTCAGTTGCCAGATACCCTTAATGTATTAGTGACATAGCATTTATATGAACACTCCAGACGCATGCCTGCCATTGCCGTCATGTTCCGCATAAAGTACAGGGACTATAACATTGCCGCAGTGCGCTGCATGCTGTATGTGCAAGTGAAAATGTAGGCGTGGGGCGGTGGATGGGTGAGCCGTCAATGGTGGCTCAATCTTGTGTACGCAAGAGCCAGTGGAGAAAAGCGGGTGGAAGCGTGCCGTCTTCCGTCACGCGTGATTCATCGGGGGGAGTGGAGGGAAGGATGGAGGGGGTGTGCCTTAGAATTGTGTGATCTGTGTTTATTTGCCTTGTTTGCCGAACTATATACCGTGACTTTTGCTTACGTATCCAGATTTATTCGGAAAGTCTTGGTACGTAGATTATTATTTATTATTGCCTAGGTACGTAGGCGATGACGATGCAGTTATTATTCGCGTATTTGATCCCTCGACAAACTCTGTGAGGAGAAGGCCGAGCTGCCACGTGAGCCCCCACCCCTCCCGAACGAAATTTCTGGCTGCGCCACTGGTGGACATTGTCAGTGACAGTTCCTTGCTGAAGGCCTTTATTGCGCAGCGTTGCGTCAGATAATTAGTGGCAATCGTGGCCCAGTGGTGGCCAGCAAAATAGTTAAGGAAGGACTCGCGGAACTCCATGAAAATTTCTCGAAGCATCAGCACTTGCGGGGCCACACGCTTGTGATAACCGCCAGGGCGTGGGCGCATACTTCAGGCAATCTGGTGTTGGCGGTTTCGACGAGCTTTGATGTAATGCTTGACGCGTTGGGTGGGCTTACTCAAGTAGAAGTGTTGGCTGTGGAGGATCGAGGCGAAAACACCCGCGAAATAAAAAAAAAGGAATTATCGTGATGCAACAATCACGTTGGAATCAAAGTGAAGCGAGGCTTTCGTGAAGCGCTTCAGTTATTGATATAAATTTTACCATTTCATTCTTGCGTTTATGGCGTGAAGAAAGCGCGCGCGCGCTTGCTGTCATTTACCCGTGCTACGCAGTGTGACAAATCTTGTGTAGTCATACATTTTTTTCATACATGTTTATCGATATTAAACGTACCTGCTGTTTCTTGGCTCTTCCAGTAAGACGTGTTCATGTTTCCTTGTGCGGGCATGACACAGTGCTTGTTAATTGAGTTAACTGCAGCTTATGCAGCTACAATACTAACCTTTCTGTGTATAACTCTCTGATAAATAATAATGTCACGTACGCGTTTGTGCCGCTGTGGGCGAAGGGATGCTATGAGGTGAAGAGGAGGTTGAAATGTCTCGACGATCGGAGGTGGTGTTGCCCTGACTACTGAGCTACAACCTCTTCTCCTACTATTCGCTCTATGGTCATAAAAAAGTCTCGCGTGGGAAGTTTCTGCTTTGAGCAGCATCGGAAAGAGGAACTGTTGCTACCTTGGTGAGCATTGGAAAACAGCAACTGTTAGCCATGAAAGGAGTGACCCAATAAAGAGTAGCTGTCAATCGCTCATAATTGCTCCCGAAGAGACGAACAGCTGTAGCATGTAAGCTACTAACGAAAAAAGCTAACCTCTGTATTCCACTTACTGCTTTTTTGCCTGGGGTGTGCAAACAAGACAAAAGCGAATAGATTTTCTTTCCGTTGAAGTTGACAATACACACAATATAACAGTAGGTAAACCAAGCTTTATTTAGTGATCCCCCAGTGGAACATTTAGGCTAGAAACATCCCTTACATGTTGGAAGCCAACTTATACATGCAGAGCTGCGTCTCCTTTTTGTCGCACCGATAATTGTTGCACGTACAGGTGAATTCAAACGTTTTTTTGCAGCAACCATCTTTTCGATGTTTTGTTAGTTCCCAAGCGATCTTGCAGCTGCATTGATTGCATATTGCGTATTTGGTACCACCTGTCACCAAGTCTGGCCGGGTAATAGTGGCGTCAACAACTGAAAAAAAAATAAAATAAAGAGATCTCAGGTAAGTTATGTAGGTATAAAAATTCCGAAGGTTAAACTTGCACGTTTCGATTTGGTGAGCACGCAATAAGGAATGTCTTAGTAAAGGAGACGAAAGCTATTGTAAATGGATTTCTATGTAAACCACATGTTTTCTCAGTTCTGTCCCATGATGGGCCAGTCTGATTGACTTAAAGAACTACTGGAACGTCACATGCTTCGTTGATGCCACAATAACATCATTTCGTTACGCGATCCCATTATTCGATAATTATGCATTGCAATCGATGTGCCACTTGCCATTTATTGCCTTCTGTACATTATTGAAAGATCAAGAAGTTTATTGCGTTTCGCTGCTAAGATCCAGGTCGCAGGTGCGATCCCGGCAGCGGTGACTGCATTAGGACGGAGAACAAAAAGCTACAGGAATTCGTATAATTGTCTACTAATGCGTTAGCCTTATTCCGCTCGGCTGTGGCTTCGTTTTCGCTTAATTTTGCTCACCTGCGTTGCCTAGCTTCTGCCCGTCTACCCATGTTCTTTCCGGTGGCAAAGAATGCTTAAGCTTTAGCAGTCAGTTTTGATATTTTCTGGTCGCATCCGGTTCCTTCACTGCAATAGTGCCAATTGCGCCGGCACGCAGGGCACGAGCGTGGCTCGACAGAGCAGAGCGGTGGTAAAGGAGCACTAGCTGCCCTAGTAGCGCATGGGGCGTTGTGTGAGGGCAGAGTGTAGGATCCTCGCCCGCCGCTCTGTTCATGTGAGAGACATTCTTTGATGAAGCTATCGTTGCCAAAACAACCATTGTCATGCCCAGCTCGCGTGTCGAGACGTGATCATTTGCCGCATTTCGATGGCGTCCCTCGGAGCGGGAACGAGAATGGCGGCGGCGCTGTCTCCACCTTGCACGCAGCGGCGGGCAAGAAGGACATCAAGGCACCCTAGAAGAGCGCATCGCTGCGAAGCCATCTCACGCTCGCTGTGGCTCTCGCAAGCCTGTGTTGTGCGCGCGTTCCTTGTCCACGCAAGCCCTCGCCTGCGCTCTGACTTTTTGAAGTTTGAAGTTTATTACGATTTTGACAATACGAGATTGTCATGGTGCCGGAGCAAAAGGCGAGGCGATACACGCCTGACTAGGTCCCTGGCGCCACGAGCACAGCAGACAACAGCGCAAAAGAAAGTGTATACATACATATACGCATGCTACACACACACACACACACACACACACACACACACACACACACACACACACACACACACACACACACACACACACACACACACACGCACGCACACACACACACACACACACACATATATATATATATATATATATATATATATATATATATATATATATATATATATAGATAGATAGTTAGATAGATAGATAGATAGATAGATATAGATATCTATATATACATGTATGTATGCGAATGACACAATTATACATACAATAAATCAATGCAGCACAATAAGTATAAATAATGCATATGAAGGAATAAAGTAGGTAGAGAAAGATAAAGAAAGGTCAAAGCCAAACGGAAAAAAAAAGTCTTGCAACGCATGAAATTGCATATCAGTCGAGAAACAGGAAAATCCATTAGAAAAAAACAGGTGCCAATTGTCGAGAAATTACAGTTTCGATTTCATCCTGAATATTGAAATGGCTGAGGAGTCTTGCATGATATCAAAGAAAGCATGCTCACCGTTAAGTAAACTAGGAATCTGCCTCTGTGAAAATTGATTGCCGTAGTTTGTTCTGGTTTTTACCTTAATAAAGTTCCTAGCTCTTAAGGTGTAATTTGTTGTTGTATTAGCGTATTTAGAAAAAAGTTCTCACGATTACTTATGAATTATAAAAATGCTTTTTCGGATAACTTTTGTTCATACAGACTAGCGACACTCAACATACTGTGCTGGTGAGAGTACTTAGAGGTATGTTAATTCATACCTCTAAGCACCTCTGTTCGTACCTCTATGTTAAAGGTAACAGCCTGTGATGCTTATTCCGCATACCGATTAATTGTGCTGTGCTACGTTTGATATAACTTACGTGATACGTGCACCGTAGATTTTCATGGAAGAGTACACCCAAGAACTTGTACTGGGAAACCCTTTCAAGTGGTTGCGATTGAAATTGAAAGAAGATGCGAGCTTAATCGGCTTGTTAATAGGAGTAAAAAGAATATACTTTGTTTTTTTTAACATTTAGACTCAACTGATAAACCGATAACCACACTGTGCCTCGGTGCGGCCCACTGAAAACGTGCCAAGCGTAACAATGCGCTCGATTACCCGCGACGTGTTCATAACTCGAAGGACGCTCAGCAGCATTCAATTGGACAATGGGCCACCCAAATATCTCAAGTTGCCTTACACTCCAATTTTGAGTTGCCCCACGCTGACATTTAGGTAGGTCCTTCCCCAAATTTCAAGTTGGTCAAGCTCCGCACTTCAGTTGTGTGAACTCAAAATTTCAAGTAGGCCCACGCTGAAATTGAGGTTGGCCCACCACCAAACTTTCAGTTCGCCAACTCTTAAATTTAGGTTTGACTATCCTCTAATTAGGGTTTGCCCATACCCAAATTTAAGTTAGCCGAATCTCAAGTTTAGGTTGGCCTGCCCCAAACTTCAAGCTGGCCCAACCACAAATTTAACTTGTCCCACCCCGAATTTCAAGTTGGTGCATCCACTAATTTAAGTTGAACCACCACGCAATGTTAGTTGGCCCACATGCGAATTTAAGTGGACCGCCCTCAAATTTCAATTTGGCCCATCCCCCAAGTTCAGTTGACCCACGCCCATATTTAATTTGGCCCACACCCGAATTTCAGTTAGCCCACTCCTACTATAATCTTCCCCGTGCGTTTTCATGTAGCCCTAGGTATCTGCAGGGGTATTTTCTTTTCATTTTAATTTTTTGCGTTATATTGTTCCTTATCGCTTAAAAATTACCAATCATCTACGTTTACGCTATCATAAAGGTTAAATTTCTATACAAGCAATACATTTTTCGCATGATAGGGCCGGTGATCCCAGCTCACAAGAGAATGCGAACGCATTAAAATGCAAAAAAAACCCTCCGAGGACGATTAAGCTTTGCCTTTAAGAGTGCAATGCGATAGCATTTAAAAATCTCTGTCTACTTGCCAACTTCCCGGCAACCGCAGCTAGCTTGCAGATGCAGGGAGGCGAGCGTCATCTGGATGGTGTAAAGGTAGGTCCTCACATGCGGAAATAAGCGTGCGCAAGGAGGTGCCCTTAAAAACACGCGCCGCGAAAGGCACTTTCGCGGCAAGAATTCTCTTCCACGCGAGGAGGAGTACCGAACCCATTTTTTTCGCGGCGCTACGTTTCCGCAAACCCGAAGGAGCCAGTCACAGGCGCCGAAGTCGTCACGTGGGTGGTGAGGTCAATGCTCTCACAGGCAAGCCCGACCGGCGCACGCGCTGTGTCCCTGCTTAGTCCCTGCAGCCGGGGAGGAACAACGACTGAAACGCGCGGGAATTCTCGCAGGCTCTCGAGGCATCTTGAGAGAGGACGAGAACTCTGACCTGCCCGCCGCTCTCCGCGACAGCGATTACACCGAAGCTTGTGTAATCTAATTGCATGTGTAGCGCGAATTATGTAGAACTTTCTGGAAGACACGCGGACACCACCGATTAATCTGGAACCTCCAATCACTCGTGTATAAAAGCCGAGGCACTTGACTGGCAGATGACATTTTGACGAATGCCGACCATGTTTGCCGTTATTGCTGTGCTTGGAGTGTAACTTGCCTCGGTGGCCACAAGTCCGCCCAATAAAACGTTAGTTTCGTCATTCGCAGTTTTACAGCTGTATCATTCACCGTCGCTACTACGCGACATTTGGTGGTGTTGCGAGAGCGGCAAACATGGTCGGCATTCTGTCTGGCTGGCTGGAGACGTATGAAAGCGTCGCTCCGTTTAACAGCCGCAGCAGTGACGACAAGCTGCTACATTTCTTTCTTTCTTTATTTGTTTCCATTGCTAAAATACAATGACGAGGGCTAAGATAAAAGCTGCAATGAGGCAGCTTGAGGTGCCCTTAGCCCCCGTGTTACATGGTGGCAGTGAGTAGCGCAATCAACCGTACTCAAAGAACATTACATATAAATAATACTTACAATCATCAATCAAGAGACTTTTCTATGACGGAACAAACAAACAAGGAACAAAGAAATGGGATAAGGACAAATAAAAGCAATGCAGATAGTAGGCACCACCACATTACATACACTTGGCAATACATAAATAATAGTTGAAATCGCGTACACTTGACGATGCATAATTAAAGGTGAAAAGAATCGATGGTCGATTATTATTGGAATTATTAAGTGAAAGAAAAGGACGAGTAAAAATTATGTCATTACAAACATTAACAAGACACACATGTGAATATAGGTGAGAAAGGAATTACGCTTGATTCATTATTTAGGAGAAGGTTCTGATAAGTAACGACAGTTCTGACCGTGTTATGTTAATGATGTCAATACCAGCGTCATGTAATGTATTAAGCAGTCTGGGTAATTTATTTTTCGTCATTTGCAAACCGTAGTTAGTTCTTGAAGGGGGTATAGACCAATATTCTCCGCGTCGGGTAATATAGGTAGCTGTATTTCTTTGCAGACAAGCAATTTCATTAAATACGCTGTTTTCAGAGTTTATTTCGCATTCCAAGATGCGGGCAGGACGTGGTTCGAGAATCGAGATGCCACCTTAACGACGTGGGACAGGTTCCGAAGCGGCTTCCTGCAGACATTCACAAGCGTCGTGCGCGAAGGGAGCGCCCAAGCTCTACTAGATACTCGAGTACAACTGCCCACTGAACCATAGTGATCGTCACGGAGGAGATGGCCCGTCTTTTCCGGCACGCCCATCCAGAAATCTCGCAGGAGAAAAACGCCTGCTTCCTGATGTAGGGCGTCAAGCAAGAACATTTCGATGGACTGATCCGCAACCAGTCGAAGAACATAGCTTCGTTTACTGCAGAGGCATCGACGATTAATAAAGCTCTGGGAACAAACTGTGCAAGGTCTTGCCTTCGTCGCAACGCCAGGTGGCCTCGGTCACTGACATGGTCAAGGACGAACTACATCGATCACTTGGAGTTCCTCAGGTGTAGCTCCAGTCTCCGCAACCACAGCCAGAAGCGATGACATACGCCGCCGTCGCCCGCCGGCACTCTCAACCTCTGCTCCCGCGCAAGGGTCCCAGAGCACCGTAATTTCGCCATCCAGCGCCACCCCTGCCAGCACGCCCAACCATCACCCAGCACAGCCTTCTTAGGAAGACCGACGTTTGGCGTGCTGCCGGCAATAACCAGCTGTGTTATCACTGCTGACAAGCGGTCCACGTCTACGGCGGTGGCCATACGGCGAAATGGAACTACGAGGATGCGCCGTCAACGCTCCGCGCCCGCAGCAAGGTGAAAGTCTTCGCCGTATTTCCGACTACCTCGCCGCCACTCAGTGAAGCCCTCAACGACCGTCCCGTTCGCCGTCACCAGGGCGCTACCGGTCGCCGTTGCACCGACCATACACTAGCCTCACCCGGTGCCGGTCCGTCAGCCTATATCCGGAACACTGAACGCAGCAACCGATGGATGTGCTGTAGATGTTCGTCGAAGTGACGAAGATACTCCATCGGCAACGAAGACGCCGGAGGCTCTATTTTGGCGATATAGCTTCGACACGTCGCCACGTTGACGAAGCGTGCAAGCAATGAATGCACCGACGAAAGACCTGACGATGTGACGTACCAACCACCCGTCAGCGCGATACATCCGTGATCCGATGCCAAGACCTAACTTCAACGCAAAACGAAGAACCAAAGACCTCGACGTGCTTTTCCACGGCCACGCAATCACGGCCTTAGTGGACACAGGAGACGAGTACTCTATGATTGTGTACTCATCGCCACCCAGTTGAAGAAAATTATTACACCCTGGGAATGTCCTCAAATCCGGACATCTAGAGGACACCTAATAACGCCAACTGCACTTTGCACGGGACGAATTACGGTTAATCACCGGACCTAGCCTGACACTTTCGTAATCCGCCAACAGGTTCTGAGACGTCATTCTCGGCATGGACTTCCTGAACCAACATGGTGTAATCATGAACCTGATGTCGAAGCCGATAATGCTGTCGGAAGACTACGCTATACCGCCGGAGAGCTGTCGTAGTCACCACGCTCCGAGTGTGCTCAAAGATAAAGTATGCATCCCGTCTCGCTCTACCATTGTTATTTCCGTCGGCACAAAAACACCCGCATACGTAGAAGGCGTCATCGAGGGCGATGAACGTTTAGTGCTCGATCATGAAATTTGCGTCGCAAGAGGAATCGCTCGACTGCATAAAGGAAAAGCGAAAGTGATGATGACCAACTTCAGCCAGGAGTTCAAGCACGTCAATAAGGCCACGACGATCGTATACCTCGAGGAAATTGAAGAAACCAGCAATGCATTTGTCCTCTCGGATTCCGCTTTATTTACCCCGACGAGCATAGTTCTCGAACCAGACTTCGACATAAATCCGAGTCTCCCTGCAAGCAAGCAGCAAAAGCTCAGAAATCTTCTCCGACGATACCAGGACTACTTTTAGATGTCATCAAGAATTTGACGCACACCTGTTGCAAAGCATCGCATTATAAACGACGAGTACGCTCGACCCCTCTGCCAGATCCCTTACGGAGTTTCGACGAGAAAACGTGAAGCTATAAGGCAACAAGTCGGCAACAAGTGGGCTAAATGCTGCGTGACGACGTAATCCAGCAGTCTAAAAGCCCGTGGGCATCTCCTGTAGTCTTGGTGAATGAAAAAGACGGAACCCTGCGTTTCTGCGTTGTTTGTCGTCGACTGAACAGGATCACGAAGGATGTATACTTCCTCCCACGGATAGACAACGCATTGCATCAGCCCTGCAACGCTAAACACTTCTCGCCGACTGATCTCAAGATTGGCTATTGGCAAATTGAAGTTGACGAGAGGGATCGCGAAGAGACCGCATTCCTCATGCCAGACAGCCTCTATGAGTTCAAAGACATGCCATGCGGACTGTGCTCGGCGCCTGCAATGTTCCAGCGCGTCATGAACACAGTGTTAGCAGGATTGAAGTAGCAGACCTGTATTGTTTACTGGAACACGTCGTGGTCTTCGCTTAAAATTTTGGCGATCACCTTACGCGGCTTGCGACAGTGCTAGAAGCCATCAAGTCATCAGGGCTCACTCTCAAGCCGGAAAAGTGCCGCTTCGCTTACGGCGAGCTTCTGTTCTTAGGACACATCATCAACAAAACTGGATCCGTCCTGACCCGCAGAAGGCAGCTGTCACTTCAATGTTCCAGCAGCCCATAGAGAAGAAAGCAGTACGTAGATTCCTTCGCACGTGTGCTTACGACAAGCGCTTTGTCAAAACATTTTCACACATCGCTGAGCCGCTGACACATCTAATTATGCCAGTCGGACAGTAACAAGAGGCGAGAGAAACTAAACCATTACTCAACTCGAGTGTCTAGGGGTTGTGTTCTCCGTACGAAGTTTAGTCCGTATCTGCACGGCCGTACCGCCGCGTAGTGACTGACCATAATTCACTCTTTTGGCTTGTTTGGCTGCGCCACCCGTCAGTCCAGGTGACCCGCTGGCATTGCGTCTTCAAGAGTACACCTTTCCCGTCCCCTACAAGAGCGTACAATGTCACATGGATCCTGACTGCCTATAGCACCTTCCTTTGCTGCGCATTAAGGCTGATGGTGATGACTTCGACCACTATCTAGTTTCTGTCGCAACTCTCTAGTTTCCACCCCTAAGTACCTTCAAAAGCGAGCAATGTTGTTATCTCACCATGAAATCCCTATGGGTAGCAGCGCGTGAGTCGGTGCGAAATACAGCGCTTTCTGTTCGTAATGGTTTAATGTACAAAAGAGTTTTCCGCTGGTGGCCCGCCATTGCTCCTTGTAGTGCCCGAAAACCTGTGCCCTGAGGTTCTTCGTTCGATGCACGACGATGTCACATCCGGGCACCTTGGCTTCGCACCCACACTGCACCGGCATCGAAAGAGCTTTTGCTGGCCGGAATTCGTCAAAAGAATGATGCAGCATTTCGCCAGCTATGCTGTTTGTCAGGTTCACAAGCAAACAATGATGACTTGAGCAGGCTATCTGTAACCAATTAGTCCATAGACATCGGCCTTGGCAAAAGTATGCATCGGCTTGCTTGGTCCGGTTTTGAAGACTTCAGCTGGCCACCGGTAGCTGGATTATATTGTGCATTGGTTACCTAACTCGCTACATGGAACAGGGGGCACGTCCATCTGCTTCTGCAGCAGACTTCTTTTCCTTTTCGTTGCGTCATGGCGTACTACGTTACGGTACTCCCCTGGTTGTCATCAGTGACCGTGGTAGCCAATTAACGACCGACGTCATTGAAGGCCCTTTAGAGCTTTGTGGGTGTGCCTGTCGCCATAATGCTTCTTAGCACCTTCAAACCAACGGCCTCCCTGAGCGTAGGAATCGAACCCTTGCGAACATGCCACCATATATGCCACCGCTGGCCAAAACTTGGGACGCCGCCTTACCTTTTGTTATGTACGCTGCAATGCTGCCAAGCAAGAAGCTACTAGATATGCGCCCTTCTTTCTGCTGTACGCACACTTTACACAAGGCCTTCTGGGGTGGCTTCCATAAATATTCAACAATAAAAAATGCGGCAGAGGCACTTAACACTGCTTACGTGTGGAAATTGGAAAGCATTGTGTTGTTTATAGAACTCGGAACGGCTCTGCTGAACCTTATTTTACTGTTCTGGTGTCAAGAGGACCCTTCAATCGCCGAACTTTGTGTGGTGCTGAAGAAGCACGCAGACTAGCGCATCTCGAACGTTGTCCTCACAAGGCCATAACAAGACTCGGTATGATCCCCCTCACCTTTCTCTGAGTGACTATGCTTGGTTGTGGATATGTGCTCGGAAAAAGCGACTGTACAGCAAATTTCGCACCACGCACTATTATACCACTCACTCGTTATACTCACTCGCTTGAATGATAGAAACTATCTTGTAGCAGAAGTGAAGGCAAGTAATCGGCGTTCACGCGCGACCCAAGTCGTTCACATGGGGCGTCTCAAGCAGTAAAATTACAGGGCCCTTTAGTTCACTCAGCGACCATCGCCTGTCTCAGGGAAAGATGGCGCCGCACTGGACGACTGAGCTACAGGAAGAAGTACAGTGGGGCGCACGAACTGGGCTGTATTCCGCGGGGGGTGGTCCTTCGGTATGGCTTCTACTGCATCTTGTTTCATTGTGTAAATAAACATCTGACGTAACATCGTAAATATATGGCTATTTAATGTGGTGCACGTTATAACGACGACGGAACTTGTACTTCGCCGAAGGAATGGTAATCCTTGGATTACGTGGCGATCATGAAGTCTGCCCAACGTCGCACAGTTTCTACGTATCGTAAGCTGCTAAGAGGAAAGTACTGGGCAAAGTAGGACGATCCCGGAGATGGCGAGCCGTAACTCGCCACCAAAAGCGCGAGCAATCACAAGGAGATAAGAGGAAATTGGACAGGGTGCATGTTCCAATTGTTTCGAAGAGCTGGCTGGCTTTGGAACGAGACAAGCTGTTAGAGCGCTGAACAGATGTGCTCGATGGCTTTCTTGCAAAGTTCGTGGGCGTTTTCGTACGTACCTGGCCTCTAACGCCTAAAGCGTGTAACTGGGTGGTGACGCCATCATGGAACGGTACAGCAAAGATGTAGTTTAAATTTCAGACAGAGTTTCATAAAATAATTTATACAGTTTATAACTGTAGTACCTAGAGGGAAGAGAGAGAGAGGGAGAAATTAATTTACAGAAAGGCAGAGAGGTCGGCCTGAGCTATAACTTGCTGTGGCATGTTACTCTACACTGGGGAAAAGGGACGGGGAGGGAAAGGGCTGATGAATAATGATGGTGTAAGGAAGAGATGCGTATATACAAATTCCCAGAGTTCTGACATCTCTAAAGCCGTGCGTCCAGCCCAGTGGCTTGGAGAAAAGCTATAGCGGCACTTGTTACCAGGGCTGCGCTGTTTGCATTAGGCCAAGGACCTAAAAGAAACTCGTCTGATAGCAGTCTCTGATGGATCGTTGCAATGGCAGACAAGTTTCTGTCGTCCTTGCGCGGAGGCGGGACATACGAAAAATATATGTTCAAGTGTTCCTGGCACCTCACAGTATTCACAGTTTGGGCTAGTATCACTGGCACCTATCCGATGTCCATGACGGTTGGTGAATGCTACACCAAGGCGAATCCGGTGCACCATGCTCGTGTGGCTTCTTTTGAACTTGTGAGGCATACGAAATTTCATTTCTTGGTACCATTTGTGTAATCGCTTGTGTCGTCGATCTGCTGGGGCCCAGTGTTCCAAAGTACGGTTGCGTATTACGCGACGAAGTAGGGCGTTTGTGTCTGTTCGTGAGAACGGAATGCGTACTTCACAAGCATTATCTAAAGCAGTTTTCGCTTCAGCGTCTGCCTGTTCGTTCCCAATCACGCCCCAGTGTGAGGGTATCCATCGAAAGGTGACATTGTGGCCATATCTAGTAGCGTGTTCGAGAGGCTCTGTAATTTCTATAGCCATGGAATAAAACTGGCCCCGACTGAGGACACAGTCAATCGTTTGAAGAGCTAGCTCGCAATCGCAGAATGTCGTGCATGCGTGAGGAGGCTCCTCAGAGAGAAATCGAAATGCCTCCCGGATAGCAACAAGTTCTGCGGCAGTTGATGTTGAGCTATGGTCTAGTTTCAACCGCCGAGCGATAATCATATGTTGAATGACAAAGGCTGCAGTGGAGGCATATGGCGTGACAGAGCTATCGGTATACACATGTACAGCATCTCCGTACTCTGCAGAAATCTGCAACAGGGTCAGTTGCCTGAGGTCAATAGATGCAACGAATGACTTTTTAGTAATTCCAGGGATCTGCAATGTAACGACAGGTTTAGGCAGAACCCACTGGGGTATTCTCGGAATACAGGCGGGATAAAATCCTGATGGCAGAACACTCTGATGGCGCCATATAGTCTTTGAAAAGCTGGAACCTGGTTGGGTGGCAGGGAGCGATGACAGAGGATGGTGCATGTGTCGGGTCAATGCCCGCCGTGGTTGCTCAGTGGCTATTGCTTTAGGCTGCTGAGCACGAGGTCACGGGATCGAATCCCGGCCACGGCGGCCGCATTTCGATGGGGGCGAAATGCGAAAACACCCGTGTACTTAGTTTTAGGTGCACGCTAAAGAACCCCAGGTGGTCGAAATTTCCGGAGTCCCCCACTACGGCGTGCCTCATAATCAGAAAGTGGTTTTGGCACGTAAAACCCCATAATTAATTTTTTTTTGTGTCGGGTCATCACGCGAAGGTACATTCGAAGAGGCTCGCAGAGCAAGTATACACCAATAGGATAAGTACGAGCTTCCGCTATTGTTGCATTGGTTGACATGCACCGTGGGAGGCCCAAACATGTGCGCAATGCTTGAGCTTGAATGCTCTCCAACGCGCGCACATTGCTAAGTCCCATGCTTGAGAGCGCCGGCATGCTGTACCGTATATACCTTACGAATAGTGCTTCGTACAATTGGAGTAATGACGACTCCGAGAGGCCCCATCTTGTTCCTGCAACGACGCGAATGACGTGAACAAAACTCTTCAGCTTTGACTTCATTGCGGCGACGTGTCTTGACCAAGGTAATCCCCGGTCTATGACTAAGCCAAGGAATCTGTGGTGTGTAACCGTAGGTATCGCTGCTCCATTAACGGTTATCGGATACCTGGTCATTTGTTTTCGCGTGAATGTAATCACGGAACATTTTTCTGTTGAGAGTTGGAGGCCTTGACGCCGCAGATACTTAGCTGTGATTGCCACTGCACGTTGAAGCCTGTACGCCTTTGTGGACGGGTGGCTCTAGATGTCCATATGCATATGTCGTCCGCATATGCGCTAATCTTCACCGTGCTAGAAAGTTCGGATGCAAGGCCAATCACTGCAACATTTAAAAGAGTTGGACTGAGAACTCCCCCTTGCGCAACACCTCGATGTATATGGTACTGTCTGCTGTCGCCATCACTTGTCAACATATACACTGTGCGGCCACTGAGGTAGCTAACAATCCATGCATATAGCCGGCCACCGACGTCTAAATCTTCCAGTGCATCAAGGATTACATAATGGAGTACAGTGTCGTATGCACCCTTAATATCCAGGAAAACAGCTCCAACTAACCGACGGCGACTTCTTTCCTGTTCAACAGTGGATACCAAGCCGATAACACCGTCAATGAAAGAACGGTCTCTTCTAAATCCATGCATAAAACCAGGAAAGCAATTATTTCTCTCTAGAAACCATTCCAGGCTTGCCAAGACCATTCTTTCCATTAATTTGCCGACGCAAATGGCTAAGGCAGTCGGTCTGTAGAAGGAAAGGTCGTTATGGCACTTCCCCGGTTTAAGCAGCGCTACAACGCGACTGCATTTTCAACTATCTGGAACATTTGCTGTCTCCCACGTCGTACTATAAAAATATAGAAGAAACGTCGTGATTGTGTGCCAAGATGTCAGAGTGCAGCGCACGTGATTCCGTCTGGTCCTGGTGCCGATGAGCGTCGAGAAACCGAAATCGCAGCGTCAAGCTCTTGCATCGTAAATGGTACTTCCAGTCGTTCATCAGGTGATGTGGGCGCAATGGTGGCAAGGGATGAAGTCACTGCATTAGAGGCGTCCACAATTAGTTTAGTGTAGTCCTCTGCTACCTCCAATTCTGTCCGGCGTTGATGTAAAGCCACCGCACTTAATGGGTGTCTTTGTTGTGGAGTTGCCTGGAGCCTTCGTATGACCCGCCAGATCTCAGAGGCTATCTTGGATCTAGGGACCCGCAGAATGTCCTCCAACGCTGTCTGTCAAGCTTCTCTAGATGTCGAAGAACGTGTCGTTGAGCTCGGCGACTGCTCGAAAGATCTGACGGTGACATTGTTCTTCTGTATCGCCATTCCGCGCAGCGATGGATTGCGCGAAGGGCCTCATACGTTATGTCGACCGATGATCTGTGCCTCGGTATGCTGACTCCTCAGGTTTTGTACCGCAGGGTAGAGGCAATGATGTCCTCTATTTCAAATGGAGATGTCATACTCTGACAGGCGGTGTTGACAAAGGTCTTAAATAAAAATCCAGTCTGTTTCACGAATGCAACGTGAGGCTGAACGGCGAAACCAGCTAAAGTGAACGTAAGTGGAGAGGTGGTCACTATCATGAGTCTCTAGATCCGTCGGCCAGCGTGCTGAAGACAGAAGGCTCCTTGATACAAACGTTAGGTTAAGACAGCTGCTGTAAGACGTGCCACGAGTAAATGTAGGAGACCCGTCATTGAGCCCATGTAGGCCCTGACTACACATGAAGTCGGCCAAATATTTGCCACGAGAATTCATCGAAGTGCTACCCCACAGCGGATGGTGCGCGTTAAAGTCAACAATCACAATATGAGGACCTTGCGATGCTTGCAGCAGAGACATAAGGTGTGATCGATCGATCCTCGCTCTTGGGTGGATGTATCCTCCAATCACTGTAACCGTGCGACATCTGTGTTTTATGGTAAGGCAAACGCAATCATTAGTAGTTTGCGATGGGGCGTCGTGCCTGAAATACACCAGATCGTGATGTATACAAACTAACACTTTGCTTGAGGCTTGGTCTTTAGGAGACCACATCTGGACATCCAGAAATACGGAAAGGATCCATATTAGGTTGGCAGATACCAATAACTGGAAATTGGTACTTAAATACCCGCTGTCGGAAATCCCACAAACGACTACGTAGACCTCGAGCATCTCAGTGCATAACAATCGATTGACGCATCCCTTTTTCAAAAATCATCGCCATGCTTGCTTAGTGAAGAACCACTAGCAGTGGTTCCAACACTTCAAGTAGCTGCACTGGCAGCCTTGGCAGCCGGCGTATTTAGGCCGGAAAGAATCCTGCGCATGGAGTCCATCAAATGTTTCAACATTCTCGTGACGTCAATGTCATCCATCTTTTCATTTTTTTCATTGCGTGTAGGAGCGGTGCATAAAGGTGTTACAGAAGGCCTTGATGTTAACGAGGGCCACTGAGTCTCCGATGTGTTTGGGGCCGATGATGAATCGCCTTGTACTTTCGTAGCATACAATGGCTGTGAGGCACGTGCCTCTTCATTCCTGAGACGAGGAGGGGGTGGATGCTGAACTTGAGCTGGCTTTCCTTCTACGTGAGGAAGGCTGCGGTCCCGTTGATGTCGGCGTCGTGACCAGCGTCTGCGGTGGCGGATAGCTCTTGCCGTTTCGCTGTGCGTGGAATTATCTCTACCCATCTGCTTCAGATTACCCATTTCCTTCCTAATCTTTGGGGACTCTTTTGACGTTGCGTCGTGGGCACCAGAGGAAGTCGGACACTTCGCAGCAACGTTGCAATTGCTGTCTCCGTGAGGTCCACCACATCGTTTGCATGTAACTGCACCCTTGCAAACTGCACTGACATGCCCAAGTTTCATACGCTTCTGACATTGTAAAAGCCTCGGCACGTCAGGACGTGCCGGATGCCTCACATATTCAACCTTGACGTGTGTTTGCAAAGTTTCAGACTGGAGCACTAATTTCACACATCGGGATCGTCCAAAACGGTGCAAGCTGAGTACAGGAGCCGACGACGATAGTAGTTTCACCAGGTCAGTGTCTGTAATATCAATGTCTACGTCGTAGATGACACCTGTCGTTGCTTCCTTCCGTATGTGCGGAATGCGCGAACAGGGACGCTTTCCAACTGAGTGAGGCTTTTCAGTGTCTCCAGTATTGTCGGTGTTTTGAATTCCACCGAGAGGATGTTCTTTCGAGCGTTTAAAAAGTATTTCTTCTATTTGACCAAGGGCAGTTCGTTCGAAATATTCCGACAGGCTCTGCCTGTTCAGTGAGTTGAGGTTGTCTGTTGTCGTTGTATGACTGCTTGCCACTTGCCTTTCTCGTCGCCTGGCGACTGGTCGGTGATGTTCTTCGTATCTTTCTCTTCAGACGTCGGCTTGACACCACGGTAAAATCGCTGTCCGAGCCCATATCATCAGTAGAGGAGCCATCACATGACCCAATCGGGACCATGCTGGGGTCGAAGCGGTCACTCACGTCACCTGGATAAAGAACTGGCCGTTCAGGACCCTATTGCTGGGCAAGGTTTGGGTCCCCCATTGCAGAGGACGACGTGCCCCAGTTTTCTTGTCACTGATTGCTGAGATCACGGAAATTAAAGTAGAAAATGCAGAGAGCTCGACGCCGAAGCTGCTCGCTACGATCACTTCTTCTTCCTTCCCTGGAGGGAAGTATTGCACCACCGTCTATGAGAGTTTTCGAAAGAGCGGTGTGCCCTCATGGGAATAACAATATATGGCTCTGCAAGGTTTGTGTTGGCAGGTGTTGTGCGTGGCTTCGTCTACAGGCATGAACATGGCTACACAGACAACGCGTCCTAAAAATATATTTTTCACAAAAGGTTTTATTCACCTATATTAAAACTTTCAATGAAGTGTACTCACCTACAGTGCATAATCAAGCGAAGAAAATCGTGAACAGATGACAAACTGTTCTAAAAAAAAAGTGAATCTTGTCTGTCCTCTAACTTTAGCGGCCTGCTGATACTTTTTACGTGTCATATAAGTGTATATCCAACCACAAGCCCTCATAATGAAACAAAGCGCGTTTTCCTGTAATAATAAAGGTACAGGGAACTATTTCCGTGCTGTTTTAGTAAAAGAATGCATAATGGGACATACGCAATGGTGATAGCCAGGCACGTCTTCAAAGCGTCTTGGCTATCCGAGCACGATGCCAATCCGAAGTCATCATATGCGGTTATTCCCATGCATATTCACCGCCAGCTTTCCTTCTATCGGTCGAAAAAAAATTGGCAGTGGCTTAACTCAGCTATGCCAGGATATATGTAGCGAAAGCTAAGGCACAGCATGGTTAGCCTTGGTTAATTTTGATTTCAAGTCCAGGTTAGTCTGGTTGTCTAGCTATGTTGCCGCGTTTAGCCAGTCATTCGGCACGCTGTTCGTCTGTTTCCTGGGCGATTCGTTTCCTCTTCATCTCGCTCCGATGTCAATTCCAGGCCTCCTCCTGCTTATCAGAATTGTCGCCGTCCATACTGCCACCTCAACTGTGGTTGCGGCGCACGCGAGCTCCCCTTTTCAATCCTCCGACATGTTATCATGAATGCGACGCAGCTGGCGAAGCGAGCGGAGGCGAACGCAACGACGAAGAACGCGGAGTGACGTCATGTGTCTCCTCGGAGCACGGCCGCGGTGAAATCGCAAGTTCGCGGCCAGTAAAGCTTTCGGTTTAATATATCGAGACACTCTATGCAATAACTACTGGAGGGCACTGTGGCGCAAAGCGGCTCATGCAACATGGGAGGGATGGACAGTACATGTATTCGTCCTTTTGTCCTCTTTGTCTTCACATGACTTTGCGAACTCACCATTTTCGATTAAGTACGGGGCTATAAACAATTCAATCGACATTGTTGAAACTGTCATACACATGAATTTGAACACACGACCTCTAGCACACAAGACTGCTGCTGAAACCATTACGCCATGGTCGCATGCGATTACAAGCGGCATAGAAAACTGTTTCTCGCGTACAAGCGAGCGCGTTTCAATCCGCAGAGGCACAAGAAAGTGACGCATAAGAAACAGCGCGAGGGCAACACGAGGCTAGGAACACCACTGAAAAAATTTAGAAAATAGGCTCTCCCTCTCTCTCTCTAATATATATATATATATATATATATATATATATATATATATATATATATATATATATGATTCGCAAGGGACAGGCAGATTATGGAACCTAGAGTGATTCCCTTGCAAGGTTCTCATGTTCAGGACTCGAAATTTTTCGGACCTCAGGTTGCTCAGAAACATGGTCGCCGTCCTATTTGATGGCATGCTCTTGATGTACTCGTGCATTCTCCTGCCGCAGTCCGTGTTAAGGAAGTGCCTCAACAATGTCTCGTGAAAGACCTTTTCGAGGGCTCTCAGAACAGAATCACCCAGAGCAATAAGCTCCAGTTTACATAGGTGAGCACGACCATCCTCGGAAGAGTGGGCTACGTAGGTGGTCTGCAGAATCGTGAAGAGGGCGCTAGGATCCTCCTGCACCTGAGGGAAGCCATTAGGGCCGCACCGATCCCATGGAACAACAGCTCTAACATACTTGAGGAAAGAGGGAGGAATGACCCAGGGACCTAGGGAAGGCCTCTGGAAAGGACCTAGACGTGAGGTCCATTGAATTCGCAATAATGCTGCCATTATAACGTGGATGCTCACTCGTTAGTGCCTATTGCCATCATATAATGGCGCTGTTCCTGTTTTCTC
>NW_027226066.1:0-22883 GCF_038994185.2 Dermacentor albipictus | reverse complement strand
TCTGCGCTTGTCCGTTCTTCTCCGTTGTGCAGTTCATGTCGTTTCGTGTTAAGTTTCAGTATGGAATACTAACGTGTCCAACGTACCGTTCATCTTAAAGTTATTGCAAAACGTGTACGCAACTTCCTTGAAGAACGCCACGCAATTTGCCCAGACCAACCTGGATTCGGGGGACATCACTCCACGGCAACAGCTGTGCTAAGTTTTGCAGAAAAGATTACCACAGCATTTTCAAATAACCTGCTTGCCGCTGTAGTTCTCCTTGACCTAAAGAAAGCTTTCGATACAGAAGATTTATTTATTAATTTATTAAGAATACTGCAGGCCTTAGAAGGACCAGGAAGGAGGGGAAAGGTACATGCAAAAAAAGAAAACGCAATGGATAGACGAAGGACTAAAAAAAAAGAAAGCTCCGGAAAAATGTTTTATTAGAATGTGAAGACGTCCAGCCAGCGGTCGATTTAAACACCACTGGCCTCCTTGAAGCCCTTGGGTTCAGCGGGAGCAGTGGTAAAGTAAACCTGTCCGCAATAGGTATTAGTACGAGGCGATTGGAGGAGTGGTGGAATAAAAGTAGGGAAACGACAAAAGACGGAGACGTACAAAGACACAGTTCGCTATATGGGATCAGAAAATTTGGGTGTGGTAGTTCATAGTGTTTTTTTTTCGTTTTTAATTGTTTAACCTAGGTAGGACATTATAGGCAGTATATTAGCAAGAGCTTGGTGGCGCAACCCACCACCCTCTTGCAGAGGGGACGCTAATAACGTCCATCCATCCACCGTCCATTAAGCAAGACAACAAAAAATCTCAAATGGAGCTGGAGTGTTTATACCTGTTTAAAAGGCGCGCCACTCTCGCCGACAAGGAACATCGGCAGCCGCGTCGGCAGCGGTCGTCGACGTCTCACGAGAAATTGATTTCTGGGATCGCCAGCCGTTTGTGCGCAGGCGCGAGTAAAAGCGGGGGCGAGATAGAAAATTGGGGGCTTTGGTGTTTAAATATATCACTCTGCCTAGGAACTACGGAGTAGGTTTCTTAGCGTGTGTTGTATACGTTTGTCCCCTAGACATCCCAGCATCGCGGAGCGCGGTCGAGATTGTTTTCGCTGCGCCACCGGCTGCCCGCGCGGTGAGGCAGTGGGCACAGTCGCCCCATTTGGTGATCACTGTGCCTCAAGGGACAAGGTTCTCACTAGTGTTGTATAAGTCGCGGGTCGCCTTTTTCGTCGCGACGACAGATCGTATTTTTTTACACGCACTGCTCCATGAAGGTGCATTAACCGGCAAACGGAGGCCTCAGGAGAGCACCGGAGGTTATCATAAAGCAGGCGACGCAGGATCTGCAGGGCACCCAAGGGGTAGCAGTGGGATCAAAGCTGGAAGCAGGGCGGCCCGTGGATTGGGACCGCGGAGGCCGAAGCGTGCCAGGGGGTGTTCGCATAAAAAATTCCCTTATACAGCCCTGGCACGCGCAGGACTCCGCGAGCCCCAACCCACGGATCAGTCTGGGTTCTAGCTTTGGTGTACCCGTTGCCACTTTGGTGCCCTGGAGGTGTTGCCAACAATGCGAAATAGTGACACGTTGTTACGATGAGTAAAAACACACGATTAAATAAATATAATTACGTCCATAATAGTTCTGCGGAAACCCGCAAGGTGGAGAGAAGTAATTAATAAAGGGGATGATCGAAAGACCCTGCCTAATCGAAACGGAGGATGGATCCCTAATTTGCTATGGTTGTCTCGAGAGGTTGGCGGTCTGGCGGGCGCCCCGCAGGGATTTCGGACCCCTCTGTGTGTGTGCGTGACTAAGGGAAGAACGCTTTCCGCAAACTGTGCGACTCTAGAGGGAGAACCCTTTCCGGAACCAAACAGGACTCAGGGGTTGCCGCGAGCTGAGGCAAGCACGTGCAGCGTCGCCTATAAGAAAGGGAGCAGCCGCAAAGCACCGACGGGACACAGTACATGTCACGTGACGCTGACGTGAGTGAAATCCCGCCTACGATTTAAGCGGGGCTATTTAAGCAGCCGCGCAATGTATTTTTCATTTATTCATTCACCAACCATGCAATAAATAGTGCAAATTTCGCACTAGAAACATCTCGCCCTTGCCTGGACGCCATGGGATACCGGACGCCTGCAGCCTGCCGACAACGCCACGCTACACTGTAGTAAGGCCAGTCGAGGCACAGAACACCTACGTCGATGTTCGAGTAACATGCGTCGCTACAAGGCGTAAACCGAAGTGATCTGAATCGTGCAGCCACCTGGTGGCGCAGGGCTAACACCGACAAAAATAGCTAATATTGCAGTGACCACGTGTATTTTACTTTGCTTCGGGTGAAAATTGTTGGCAGCAACACGATTACGCCAGTGCCGAACATTTACACCAGCGGCGAAGCAGAATGCATTTGGTTACTACAATATTACCTGTTTCACCGCCGGTCTCGAGGGGAAGCGCGCGCTCCCCTAGAGACCGGCCGTGCCTGTTTTTCTCTGTTTGAGCTTTGCGCCACCAGGTGGCTGCACCATGCAGGTCGCTGAAGAACAAACGCTGAAGAAATGAAACATTCGTAGTCAGCGTCACCGCTAGGTATTGCCTATCGAATCAAACAGCACAGAGAGCTTTGTTTACATCGATTACCACAGTGCGTGGGATCCGCACAATTTTCTATACTGTGAAGTTATACGCTTAACGATCCCGCTCATTTTAATGGGATAGTTATATTCCAAGTGGGAAAAAAGAAGCTGTCGGGTCCACGGCACATTTGATTTTAACGGCTTCAGTCGAATAGACGCTGCGTGATTGAAGACTTCCGTGGAAATTTAGTCGTCAAAATTGGCTACAATCGATGGCGAATTCAGGAAGTTGATGAACGGCAAGAAGACAAAAGCTTGTCGACGGCCTCAGGAAAATAAAGCTACTTTTTGAGCAGCATGTTCAGGGGGCCGTGCTATGGTTTCAACGTGTATCCGAAATCCTCCAAAATATGAACAGAGGCCGACAAAAATACGGGCATCTTTGGACAGGCGAAATCGTTGAAAATCCCAGGACTGCAATAACGTAAATATAAAGATAACTTAAAGATAAAAATACCATAATGTACGTTGGTAGGGAAGCCACATTTCGGGACGAATAACTTGTCTGTTGAAAGAGTTCAGCTGAAATCCGATGGTACCAAATAGGGCGAGAATGTCGGCTAGCGTCCTCATAGGGAGAAGCCCAGTATATCCTAAGGCCGACGCCAGCGTCAGGAAACTATCGGTTGACTACACATATAAGCGAGATGCTTACTGGTCACTCTTAGAGGGTGAATCCTTACAGGGTAAGGAATGGGTCTGAAATTGGAGACGTGGACCACATCACATTAATTACAATGCACTCTACGGTGTCATTTTTCGATGGCTGATACCGATTTTCGCGCAATGAGAATCCGAACAAATTGTTGCATGCGCCGACTGTCACCTTCGTTGAATTGCCAACATTCCTTAATGATGTCCTCGACAGTCGCACAAGTCTTGAATGCAATTAAGTGTGAGGAGTTGTGCTCGAGGCTTTTGAGTATGTGAGCAGCCTTTTTGGCGTTCGATAACTGCTAGTCTACATTGCGGCTATCATATAAAAGGAGAAGGGCAACATGGTAGACAATATGGTGATCAGACAAATCCTGCATGTGTAATCTTGCGCAATAACCTTAAATAGGAGCCATCTTTCACGCATGTGAATAACCCTCACAGGGCAGTACTTCGACAACTAAATGCAAGTACTGTATATGTCATACCCAGGGGCGTAGCCAGGGGGGGGGGGGGGCGGAGGCTGACGGGGCTTCAGCCCCCCGGAAATTTTTCGCGCTGTCTTGCGCCACCGACCAAAACACAAAATATTTCAGCGCAAGCATTGCAAACTCGGGCTAGATTTCGCGGTAAAGCCCATACACCGGAAGTCACACGACGCGAGGAGCCCCATCGGAGCACAAAGTTTCAAGGGCGTTTCGATGGAGAGCGGGCTCGTCGCGGCATCTCGCGGATGCCGCGTGATCTACGGAACGCATGGATTTCAATTTCGAAACTTTATGGGTATAATGTTCTCATGAACTTTTTATGTGAAAGGTTCATTTACGTTTCCAAAGTCGCGCTTTAGATTTTCAATTCCGGAACTTTGTGGGTTTAATATTTCTGCAAACATTTGGTGTCAAAGATACATTAACTTTTCTTCTGTTCGTACATCGGACCATACAACGGGACAAGCCAAATCAACACACTATTAGACAAATGGACAAAGTACGCAGCGAGGCCCGATGAGACGAAGCGTTGTGGTGGTTCATTTGTGCCGTCGTATCACAGAGAATAATATCGACATCTTTTTTTCACCTGCGCCAAAGCATCCGTGTTAGACACTAAAGCCATCAAAGGTAACTGAGTTCTCATTTCTTTTTCTACTTTGTGTTTTATTCGCGAGTACACACTGAGCCTGTTCAATTTTCTTGTTCTCGCTACCCGCGGGCTTCCAAAACCAGCGAGAGCGCATGCGTTTTTCTCGTGTTGCCCCGACCACCGCGCGGAGCACTTCGGCGCGCGTTCGTTTGTCTCACCGAGTGGATATTTGCCTCGCAGATTTTTAGACGCTTTCTGGCTAGTCGACGTGTAAAAGAAACAATGGTCGCTCGCAGCCATCGTTTGGGACTCGACCGATTCCAATGTGTTGTCTTGAGCGCAACCTCTTCGGAAAGTCTTGTCTCGCCGGTGTAGGGTACCGAGTGGTATGCGTATGGTTCTCTGTGGGCCAAGCGTCTCACGTATTCTTCGATATTCCTTCGGTAGCCACATTAAGTGCCCATCCTAGCCCGTTGATATCGCAGCATTAAAAAAAGGAAGAATAAAAACGTGGCTGCCTGTTTTAGAAGCCTCCCAAAAGCCCGGAATCAATCACCGCTGGGTTTGCCTCGTCGAGACTAAACGTTCTTAGGATGACAAATAATTTCCAGCCGACGAGCGGCCACTCTTTATCAAGAACACTGATAACCTTGGCGGAATATGCTTTGAGGTGACGTTGAATGCGCAGGGATAGCTTTTATTTTTTTTTTTGCTTCGTTGACGTCATTACTACGTCACCGCGTGAAGCTTGAAAAGCTTAAGGTCACTACGGCAAGTGGTTACACTCCCGCGAACTAAAACGCTGATGTCCAGAAAAGCTTGATACGACCAGGATATTAAAAAATACACAAGAAATATAGAGAGATTACAATGATGTATGCAATGAATGAAGCAACTCATGTTAGTAAAAGTACAACTGAGGTTGAACAGCGCGAATAAAATAAGGACACGAGGAAACAAAATACCACGTATGTATAAACATATATTTGAGATATATTTCATTAAGGTCCTCGTACCCATGACCTTTGGTGGGAGTTGAACCCGGGACCTTTGCTGTTAATTAGGGCGAAGGTAATTAAGGTAGAATTTTATCTCACCCTTTGTGGGCGAATACAAGTAATGGGAAGTAACAATGCCTTCGAACGAAAATGTCCAGTAATATAATTAACGTTTCGTGAGCCCGCAGGCTTCATACTCCTCTGCTTATACGCTAATGTCACTGTCAAGTTGTTCTTAGTGCAGTTTGAACTTCAAAATTTCGAAAATTTGGTAAAAAAAAGAAACAAGGGAAAAAGGGTTCTTTTTCTGCCACTCAAAATTTCCGGAAATTTGTATTTTTTTATGTATTGTTATTTTTCTGGCTTTATAAAATTTTCGTTAAATTCTCAAAGAGAGTTGCGTTTGTGAAACAGTATCACATGTGACTTAATGAGTGCTTGCCCTTTTAAGATTATTTTGTTGAGCTGTTTCCCTGTTGAGATGCGAAACGACTGCTTATCTTGTATGGTTTTGTTTATATCCTTGGGCCCGGACTATGTTTTTACGGCTATGCTTTCAATGGTAATCAAACTGGGTAAAGTTTATTGAAAAATATGGAAGGACTTGCTTACAATACTTCCTCACTCTTATCGGTGGAATGCTTCAGGTATCACTCGTACGCGCTGATCATGGTATTTTGATAGTATGGTGCATTCTTTAAAAAGTGCCTCACAGCCACATACAACGCAGTGCAGCCACCGTTGTCTATCTCGTGCTTACTTTCGGACCACGTTTGAGTCTCCAAGTTTCCTGCCATTCGCCCAGAGCCCGGTTCCTCCGACATGGAAAGGACCCGTTAGGTTTTGCGCTGTAAAGTCATGCGCCAACCAGCTAAAATTCGTACGCTTGTGACAACAGGTAGTTGCCTTTCTATTCTAGGCGAGCAAAAAGAAAAAAAAACCCTTACCCTCGCAATCAGTTGCGTCACAGAAAGAGGAGGAGGCAATCTTTTCATGTCGACACTGCCGCCACCTAATGTGAAGTTAGGATAATGAGCGTCAAATTTTATTGTGCGTATCTGGGAATAGACGCATATGCGAAAGTATACAAAAATTGAGTTGTATTGTAATGGGATTTTCTTCGAGTTTCTTATATAAACGTGTACCATAACTGCAACAGTTTAAAAGAGTAATGATCCATTTTTTGTTAATTCTGGTTTTGTTAACTTGTTAGGAAAGGCTGTATCTGCCAGCGCGCACACAGCTTCACGTGCCGAAACAGTAGTTACGCGCCTATCGTAGCCTATTTACAAAACTTCCTAATAAATTTCCCTTTCTGGACTTGACATAGTCTGTTATTTCTTCTGAAGCCTCGACTCAGACATCGAGCAATACCGATGTTTGATTCGCTCAGGCCGATGATTGTGTGCGCATGCTTGTCATTTTCCCGAGTGGAAAAGCAACGCTTAGATACACAGGTTTAAAAAAAAAAAGATTCGGTCGGTACGTTATAACGAGGAAAAATTGCCCGTTTAACCCCAGGTGGCCCAACGTAATTCGCAATCCGCCACTACGGCATGCCTCATAATCGTATCGTGCTTTTTGAACGCAAATTAAAGCCCAGAATTTTTTTTTATAAGATTGATAATAGTAGCGAATCGGGCAAGTTTGTATCGGCTCGTTTTCGAAAAAGCGCGTAAAACGAGGAACAAGCTGAAAAGGAAGATACGTGAGATGTGCGATGTTACAGTAACACTTAAATGCTGTGCGAAGCTGCGTTGTAGCCAGTAAAGTATAATCTGTGCTTTGTTGTGCTGAATATTGGGTTCGACGACACGAATGGCGGTTGTTTTCATATCTCGAATTATACCACGGAATCCTTTATTGCAAGTAGGATATCTCCCACGTACACTCTTGGCCTGACTTGCGTCACTTGCTGAACGCAAGAGCAGCCCAGATGTTTCATATTTTAAATAATAATGCTCACTCTTAAATCACTCGCACTCTGCATCCAACATACATAATGTATGCAATTTTACGGATTACGCCATCATAACAAATACCGCTAACTATAGTGATGGTAAAATTATCTAGCAACTCGATAAATATTTTAATACGCGGGTCAAAATCGCGTTCGTCTGAGGGGACTTGACCTCGGGAAGCTGGTGAAGTAGTTCCTGCAAAACTAGGCGGCTAATAAGCGTTATGGAAATCATATGACCTGAGAAAGAGACTAAAATGCGGGTAACGGAATGAAAGAAAAAGCGTGTCGTAACATTTTGCTGGCGTTTTACTGGAGAATTGCCGTTTTACATTGTTTCTTTAATCTGTTTTACAGTAGCCTCGCCAGGTATGTACGTCACGAGGCCTGATCTAGTCACTTTGCAGAGGTAAAATGACACTGAAGACGCGGCACAAGGACACGTATGTGTACGCGTGAGCAAAAGTATACGGACCACATGGTCACCGAAAAAACAGAAGTTCTTCGTAATTAACACGCATAAATGGACACTAACGAGTGCACTAGAAAATTCGTAATGCCAAGTTTGGACTGCAACCTCACTTTTAAGTTGCATTCACAGACAGAGGAGAAAATTAGCTTTATCGCGCAATCCATGGTCGGTATACTTTTGCTCCCGGGTGTACGTAGTACAATCACCTTCCTGATTTTATTGAGTAAATTCAACTCAGTAGCTTTAGACGTTCACACTTCTCGAACACCGGCATTAGTGTTGGCGAGCTAAAGCGACGAAGGTGCTCACCTCAACCCCACGCGCCCTCTCTTTGCACCCGCAGTATTGAGAGCAAAACTGCAAACCATGTAGATTAGATGCGCTTGTGCGCACAATCACGTTCCTTTTTCGGAAACGATAAACACTGTAGTTCACAGCCTCGTGGGTTTCCTTCGTTGAAGGTAGCGCAAGGTAGCGCTCGAATGATTTGTACAATAAAGAAAATCTTGTGAGGGGAATGATATACACAGAAAGTGATAACGGTATTAGCCAATAGCCAAAGGGGAGGAGAAGGTTGCGTTATATCAGCGTTGCCTCACTTTAAGGTTCCCGAGAGGAGGCGCTGCACGAACGTTTTCGTCGGTGTTAGCACGATCAGTGCGATCCCCTACATAAGTTCAGGGACTTGCTTGCACGAGCAGAAGCACGACGTTATGCCGAACGACTGGGACAAGGTTCTTACCGAAGACGCGCCGGCACCGTCACCAGCTGCCGCCGCTCCATCTGGGACAGGTGGCCACAGTCCGCGACTGCGCAAACTTGCCGCCCGAATACCGCACAGCCATGCACGTCCAAGAAGGAGCTTCCACGAAGGCGCTAGCAAGGCTCCGATACTCGACGAAGAGCAGAAGTGCCAATTTTCGTGGTCGTCGTCCTCTCCTTCGCCGTCCCCAAAGCCCCGCGGTGCCAGTCGGGAACTGCCCTCCGACATCGAGCCTTCGCCATCTTGCACGTGCAAGGGTAACCTTTTCTTTGTAGATTCCAGCCCCGAACGCGAAGAAAAGAGCGAGAAGAAAGTTATCGTGCCACCTACGGACGTTCTTCTGGCCTCTTCTCCAAGCTGGAGTACAACAAGCGACTTCGAAAGTGACCCGAAGTGGACTGGCAGTCCTGCACAGACACCCGCCGGCTGTCTCAACCTAACGGCGAGTGGCGGACCCATGTGCCGCATTTGCCACGAGGGAGACCAACAGGATTCGCTCGTGTCGCTGTGCAGGTGCTCGGGCACCATGGGCCTCCTGCACATCACCTCCCTAGAGCACTGGCTGAACGCCCAAAACATAGATCATTGCGAACTTTGCAACCACCGCTTTCCAACCGTGGGCCAAGCCACTTGCGTGCGCCAGGTCTTCCACTGGGCGCTGCACGGCGATTCGCAGCGGGCGGTCCTGCGAGACTTGTTCTGGTTCGCGCTCCTGACGCCGGTGGCCGCACTTTGCTGTTTCTTGTGCCCTCACAGCGCCTCTAAGCAAGTGCTCGAAGGTCGCACCATTGAGGCCGCCGGCCTGGTCACTGTGGCCGGCCTCTTTGTCACGGCCTACATGGCCTGGTTGTTCCACAAGGTTCGCTTCCACTACCGAGCTTTCGCGGCATGGCAGGTAAGGAATCCGTGGCGCAGGATCCTGGCACCGCCTTTAGCCAGAGCAACAGCTGCAGGCGGGGAAGATTTAACGACAGGCGTTCAATCGGGGGTCGTGCGAGAGCTGGTGGACGTCGTCGTCGGAAGCGTCAACGAGACCGGGCGCCGGTGCACGGCACAGGGTCGACGCGGCGACCGACGAGTGGCTTTGGAACCTTCGCCGAACGTTTTGCCGGAAAACCCGCCTGCTGCGCTCCAGCAGCCAGCCTACGCACACGACCCATTTACAGACTCCGTGTATTGGTAGATGTTTCTGGTAGTTTTGGTAAACGCTTTTACTCGTCTTATGGTCTAGACGAAAGGATGCGTTAAGTATTCCTTGTAATTTGAACATTTTTTATCGGACTGTCAGCGCTGTGCAACTTCGCCTGTTTTAACTTTTTACTCGATGCGTTTCTGCAAATAAACAGCTTGCTCTTATTTTAAGTCAGCTAGTCTTGATATCGACTAGTATTTCGTGTCTTTCTCTGTGCCAGAAATTATTTTGAGTCGGCAGCATTAGCTCATGGCGTGGTGGTGTAATTTCTTTGACGTTGTGAAACTAAGCCCGAGGGCGCAGGATCGGATTCCGGCCGCGATGGCCGCATTTTGATTTGGACGAAATACAAAAACGTCCCTGTACCGCGAAGATGGCGCATGTTAAAAAATCCAGTGTGGTAAAACTAATCGGGACTCCCCCACTGGCGTGCCTTCTAATATTGTCGTTTTGGCTCGTCAAACCCCAGATTTTTTTTTTTTACAGCAGTTAGAACTTTACGTATCTTAAACCTTATTTGCAGCATTTCGGAGTATCCACGGTGTCGCAGGATTTCGCTAATGCATAGCAAAGTAGAAAGCTTATATAACATTTTGGCATGACAATACGGACGCGATTCTCACCATGCTGGTACCGCAACAGGGCGGCCACGTTGAAGTCGGTGCGCGCTATCCCACGTACTTTCGTTTACTTTCTGGTGAAATCCGTCCTTCACTGCATTGTCGATATTATCGTTTTGTTGCTCGGCGCCTGACTTCTGCATACGGTTGTAACGTAAGATTGCGGCCGCGGTGACCTAATGCAAACCATATATCTGTGATGTCGTCCGTGCCTTGTGCGATTGCTACGTGTTCCAATGGCATGAGAGAAAGAGGGGATGCGGTTCAAACATTGCAAATGGTATAAAAATTCTGAGGCTAGTAATAAAAAAAAAATGCAACTTAGCTTGCAAGCGCGGATGTGCGAGCTTGGTCGAACATAACCTTAATTGATGACCCACTCCAGGCGTCCTTGAAGATTTAATTAGCTCGTCAAAGTATCTACAAGAATCCTCACACGGCAGCTGAGGACGGAAACATCGTCTGATAAAGACCTAAACCCTATAAAGAAATGACGCTTGTAATTGACCTTGTAGCACGAGCGGGGACTGTTTCTGCCAGCTTGTCCATGGAATATTTGTCTGTTTTCTTGTTATAGAGCTATTTACGTACGAAAAGAACGTAATAGGCGACGAAATAGAAAATAAGCAGATGCTCACAGATCTTGTCAACGTTTTAAGCAAAAGAAGGTCCCAGTACTGCTGAGGGCCTGCCAACTGTATTGCCTGAGATGGCTACTAAGTTCCTTGTCTGATATTAAGGCTGATGGGAAAAAGTAGATTCGACGAACAATGCCATAAAGGTCGAACTGACATCCCTCAGGGCATCTATAAGCTTTTTAAGTGACAGTTTTGATGAACTAATGCACTAAATAAAATCCGAGCTGAATGGTGCAAGAAGTCACAGCCTCGAGTGCCAGAAAGAGAACGCGAAGACAAAGAAGTAGGTGACACTAGAAAACTGCTGACGGACTAGCACTCGAGACGGAACAACATTGAATTGAAAGGTATACCCCTGTTGTTGAAAACCTATAGAAAGCAGTAGAAACCATTGCCAGCTGTTTACGCGTGTGGTTTTCCTGTCAAGAATTTGTCGTTTGAGAACAGAGTACCGACACAGGTCAACAATGCTCGAAATGTCGCGTTAAAATTTCGCTCGCGGCCCGTGCGTGATAAGGTACTAAAATCGGCAAAAGTGAACAGGCTTAACGCAACAATGCTTGGTTCCCAAACAAATGCACGCGCGTTCGTGAACGAACACTGGTGCCTTGAGGATACGGTTTTGCTAAGCTGGGCCCTACAGAGGCGGAAAAGAAAGAAAGAAAAGCTGGAGATTCGTCGGGCTGTCGGAAGGAAAAGTGTTGGCAAGAAAATCGGAGAACTCGAAGGTCATTCGCATCCCGTTTGAAGATGACCTCGCGAGGCTAGTGTAGGTATACCTGGGACTTCAAGTCCGCCTATTAGCATAACCATGGCGCTCACAATAACACAAGCCGATCAACAGCTATTCAAATTCAAATTATTTATTTATTCTTTAAAACACAATAAAAGTGTGTCCAGTACTGTTTGGGCCCGTAGCCATAGGCTAGTTATGGGTCCATGAAATGAAATTCTATAATGCAGGCACTTCGTCACATGCACAATAAAAACTTGGAAGAGCGGAGAGGGGGATATATACATAACAAAAATGACAAAAAGAAAGCATAACAAGGAACAGTCGCTTCAAGTCAAAAACATCGTGTATGTTATATTACAATAATTAATGGGATGGCAACATAAGATAGATGTCTTTTAACATGTTTATTGCATGCGCTGAAATAATTTTTTAGCTGTAAGTGCTAAATTTTGAGCGTATTTTATTTCTTGTGGAAGAGTATTCCATATCTGGACGCCAATGAAAGAGAGCCGTCGTTCTCCATAAACGTTATGCGTGGGCGGTAGATTAAAGTTGCCTAATAATACATTTCTGGTAGTACGCGGTGATATATGGAAGAGGGAGATGTGGAAGGGGTGGTTGTTTCTTACGATACTGCTTACGACAGTTGCTGTTTTTAGGAGGCGTAGTGAATCGAAGGGTAATATCCCTAGGTTGTGGAATAATGGGAGAATGGATAATGGGTCGTGGAACTGCTATGCGATAGGAGTACGACTATTTTTTTACTGCAATGTTCGCAGCATAAGCAAGAATTTGAACTAGCTCCTCGCACTTTTATCAAAGCATGGGCACAGATTCGAGAGGTGTTGCTAGCAATCACTGAAACCTGGTTAAAAAAAGGAGAGAAGGTGGTCATTCCTGGTTATGTAACTCCTTCCAGGGTAACTCCAGGGTAACTGTCGCTTCCGCACAACCCTGTTCATGTGGTGGCGGCGTGGCGACGCATTCACTGAATTATTATCACTGAATTGCAGTTCCCCAGATATAGAAGCACTATTTCTCAGATTGCACTGTAGCGGTATAATCGGTACCGTTTATCTGGCGCAAAATTCTACTGCTGCTTCTTTTTTCGATAAAATGGAACAAATACATGCATTCTTTCATCTTTCGAGGAAGTACAACACTGCGGTGGTAATCCTTGGAGACGTGAACGTTGACACACATTAGCCATATTAATTATACAGAATTACTTAATTCTTTCAACTTTCGCAACACGATCAACATTAACTAACCTGATTGACTAATGCGTCAGCAATAACAACTGGCCTATGTTCCCTAGCACTGAATCGAAAAGGAATGCTGGCGTTTACGATGCACCAATATCAGATCACCTTCCTGTTTTTGTTTCCATTAATGACGTAAGGAAAAAGAGTGCAACGTAATTGGTCATGGTCAGCAACGCAGATTACAGCTTACTGCAAAATAACATACTTGCCATTGACTTTGAAAATGTATGCTATAATGACGTCAATATTGAATTTCAGAATGCAATAAAAATTTTTCCTGTGCCATCGACCATAGCCGTTGAAACGTAGCTGTACGCTCATAGAAGACTACTATGAGTCCCTGGATGACGAATGAGATACTTGCTTTGCTGAAGCAAAAAGCTTTCCGCTTCAACAAATGGAGGGCCAGATAAACATAACGATTACTGTTTAGGCTGCAGTTTGAAATTTTAAGAAACCCGTATCTTTCACGAGAGCATGAAAGGGAGAATATTATTCCAATCTTACTGAACAAGCTCAGGGTAAGTGTAAGAGAACGTGGGAGCTCGTAAACAAATTGTTTGGAGATTTACCTTCAGAATGCACTGTGGATAACTTTAATTAACATTTCGCAGAAATCGGGTCAGTATTAGCAGCCCAGTTCTCTTCTAATAGAAACCAATACATTTCACGCTCTTTTTGAATACGTTGTCTGGTGTTCACAACACTTGAGGAAATTCAATAAGCTGTTGCTAATATGAGCACCAGCAAAGCAGCGCGGTTAGTGAAATATCATAGTGGTATCCTGGCCCAGTCTTATGTCACGCATTTAACCATTCGCCGCGTACGTCAGAGTATGCCTGTTCTTTAAAAAAAACCAAAGTCGCACCGGTATATGAAGACGGAAATTGCTCTGATCTTTCAAGTTAAAGGCCTATATCTGTTTTAAGTATTCTCAACGTTATTCTTAAAGAAAACATTGCAAACTGAAACTATTGACAGCGCAGAACTGCACGAACTACACGAGGAAGATACACGGACAAGCGCTCTGAACAGCTTAAGCATATCGCGGCCCGCGCTGTAACCGCTCTACCTGCATGCACCAGTATAAGGAAATCATCGAGATACCTAAATGTTAGTTTTTTTTCGTGTGCCGTGCAAGCACCGCTCCCTGGAATGTGAGGCAAAAGTTGTCTGCGCTTGTCCGTGCTTTTCTCTTTTTTCAGTTTCAGTTGCACAGTTTTTCACAGTTTTTACAGTTTCAGTATGGAGCACCAACGCGTCCAACGTACCGTCCTTTAGAAAATTATTGCAAAACGTGCAGGAATCTTCCTTGAAGAAGGTCGCGCAATTTCCCTGACCAACATGGATTCGGGTCACATCACTCCACATTAACAGCTGTGCTAGCTTTAGCAGAAGAAATTACCACGGCATAACACAATAACCTGCTTGCCATTGTTGTTTCCCTTAGCCTAAAGAAAGCTTTCGGTACAGTAAATCACGCAATTTCACTAATGAAATTAAAACACTACGCTTTCCACGTGAAATTTTTCAACTTGTTTGATAGCTACTAAGCAAACGCACACAAGTGGTCAGAAGGCGGAATCTTTCATCTTCTTTATTAAACATAAAAAAGAGAGGTACTGCAGGGATTCGTTCTCGGACCCTCGCTGTTTTCGCTGCCCAGTCGACCGATTGTTTGCAGTACCGTGCGAGCGTCCACTGGCCGGCCGGTGCTGCGTTCTCCAGGGTAGCGTACCTCACCGCTGCCTACCAGTTGTTACGACGCCTGTTTTTAGAAGCTCGACCGATGTTATTATTGGGTAGCGTGGCGTTGTCGGCGGGCTTCAAGTGTCCGGTAGACTATGGCGATCAGGCAGGGACGATACGATTTCTAGTGCGAAGCTTGCACGGTTTATTCAGTGGTTGGTGAAACATGAGA
This sequence comes from Dermacentor albipictus, assembly GCF_038994185.2. Taxonomy (NCBI): domain Eukaryota; kingdom Metazoa; phylum Arthropoda; class Arachnida; order Ixodida; family Ixodidae; genus Dermacentor; species Dermacentor albipictus. The sequence continues at coordinate 7,942 of NW_027226066.1, read as the reverse complement.
AGAAGAGAATGAAGTGGAAAAGTACATTGCGGGGCCCTTCAAATAGGCCCACTAAAGTCGTAGGCGGGATCTTGCTCACGTCAACGTCACGTGATATGCACTGAGTTCCACGGTGCTCGGCGGTGGCACCCACTCACCCCTCGACCTTTCACGAGTCCGCCTCCGCAGTTGGCAACCAGTAGGTGCGGGATCGTAGGCACTTATCCTTTTTCTAGGGGATGTTGGTTCGCGGAAGTTCTCCTGCAGAGCTTGCCAGTTCGTGGAAAAGACGTCTGGTTGTGGATAGGCGGCTGATCTATTGTCCCAGTTGACGTCTTCACGAGCGTGCCTCCGCTGGCGGCAGCCCGGGGTCCTGTCTGGTTCGCGCAAAGGGTTTTCACGCACACACACAAAGGGGCCTGTGAACACTGCGGGGTGTGCACCCGACCAGCATCCACTCGAGACAACCACCGCAAATTAGGCATCCATCCTTCGTTCCGCTTAGGCATGCACACACATGAAGGGGCCTGTAAGCACTGCGGGGCCCTGCCAGATCGGTCATCCATTCGAAACAACCATGGCAAATTAGGAATCCACCATTCGTTTCGATCAGGCATGGTGGTAGAGCATCCTTTTTGTCCGGGGTGTTACACGCCAACCATGACACCGGTCAGCGTCTTCTAACCGCGTAAAGCGACGAGATTAGCAAGAATAGCGCATGCGCACTAAGTTGACTGGAAGCCGTCATTTCCATGTGCCAGGGAGCTTGCACCAAGTTAATCATGCCAGAGGCTGTGTCGTGCTGCTGGAAGGGGCCTAGCAGACGAAACTCGCGCTTCCAGTGAACTTGGTGCGCATGCGCTAGTCTTGCTCGCAGGTATTGTGGGTATTATATCTAGTATGGGTATTAGAATAATACCGATACTAGATATGCCCAACACAGTGCCACGTTGTTTCGTGAAATGGAAATTTTACCTTTTAACATCTTACATCAAACTGCTTTTACTATCCATGGCGTCATTGAACGCTACTTCATCCCCGCCTAACTAGATGCGTCACTGTACACAATTTCAATCTTTCACCGACTAACAATGTTTATGGAAAGCAACTACTTCAATTTGATGGAGTTAAAGTCTGAAACGACGTGCCACGCCACGTAAAAAAAAAAAAAATTCCAGTGCACTTATATACCTGCTCCAGGAAAACGGCTAAATCTATGTACTCGCACGTTTTTTTTTTTGTTCTAGGTTACTGTTCATTTAGGTCAATGAAATATTTTTGTTCTCCACCGTAAGTGTGATTCGTATGCATAACTTATTTTTATTGTCATCTATTAGCATTGTATTATATTGTAATCGCAGTGTATGTAGCACGATGTTGTAGGTTATGCTAATTGTATTGACACATGTATTTATATTTATCGGGTGACCAGGTTTCGCCGGCTAACAAATCTTATCGCACAGCGCGGGACGCGCTTGCATGTATCCGAAGTTTCTGGAAAGTTATCGATGCTGCTATCCGCAGTCTGTTATCGCCGAACCTTGTGTTATCTGATTTATTCGCCTGACGCGAATGATGTAGAACTTTATGGAAGGCACGCGGGTCCCAACGATTAGTCTGGAACATTCGACGACTCTGTATAAAAGCCGACGCGCTTGACCCGCTGATCAGGTTTTCGACGATCGCCGACTGTGTTCGCCGCTATCGTTGTGCTTTAAGTGTAGCCTGTTTTGTGGGCGCAGGTTCGCCCAATAAAAGCTAGTTTTGTCTTTCACAGTACTCCTACTGTGTCATTTAACGTCACTACCACGTGACAGTATTATCATGCGTTTTATTCCTTGCATGAGTTGCCCTTTATTGATTCACAGTTCATGTTTTCTTTTTCTCATTTATTTTCTTTCTCAGCAGAAATAAATTTTTCATTTGTTGTCTTTGTATAATTTATTGATAGTACTTACATATTAAAGCCGTGAAGTGCTCTCCAGCATCCTGCTTTCTCGCAAGCCTAAAAAGGACACGCTACACCTTACTACGCATGCAACTTGAACGCTACTGAACCAACAGGCAATCACAAATTATCGAGATTTATCTCGAAGCAGTGATTTACCGTACTTCTGCACGACTTCCAATGTCAACATGGACATTCTCCGAAGTTGGCACAAAAAGAAGAAAAAGGTGCTCTTAGCAGCGGATGCAGCTCCTCGTTATGTCTTGGGACGAGTTGTACGCGTAATTCGCCTACAATTACAAGGTTGAATACACCTTAAAAAGCCCAAATTGGGAACAGTGTTACCAAGATTACTGCATGTGCCCGACCAACTGACAAGTTCTTTGCTAAGGAGCCGTCGTATTTCCCTTGTATTTACCGCAATGGTTCAACCTCTGCCTCCCATCTGGAATATGTGGTATGGAATCCCGCCTGAATTTTTTTAAATTCTTTTAAACATAAGGCCCACGTCGCAAGAAATCAGGTGTCAGCGTCGGACGCCGTTCAGCGACAAATCACGCCGAAATGAAAAACATAAATATCTTTCTGGGTTCAAAATTGATTTATGTGGTGATCGCAACTTTTACGCAATATGTATAATTCTGTTCTGTACTTGCAGTGCATAGCATGTGTTGTGTGTTTTGGCCGTTCGAAATATCTGACTTTACATATGCGTACACATGCTGCACTCATACACAAAACTTTGCGTTTCATGTACTGGTGGACGGTACATTTTTTTTTATTCATCCACTGTGCTACTGAGTGTCATATTTTGTGTCACTATTTTCCCTTTTTACGCAAATTCGTTTCCTTTGCGTAGTGACAAGGGGCAGCTAGTGCCACCATAAAGGCGCCAACCTCTCCTAATTTTCATTTCAATAATAATTAAAAAAGACAACCACAACCACGCAGAACCTCCGCGTGGAGGAGATGCTTTAGTGAACTAATTGAATTCCTCGAAGTAAAATGCGTCAGAGAAATCGCAAAGGATGACCTGAACACAGCCTAGAGACACGATAGCGTAGGAGTTTAGTTTGAATATACCACTAAACATAATTATGTTACGCGGACGCTCAAACACAAGCTATTTTCCAGTGTTTCTGCCATTCATAGAGCGACGTGGTGCGCACGGTTCTTTGCAACATCATCGCGGTCGCCTCCGCGCATGCGCGAGAAAGCTGTGCTTCCCGGGAAGCGTGACAAGCTGTCAGAGATCTGTGAGTGCTATCGCGTTCCACTCCTAAAGTCGAAGCTTAGGCGTCCTGCAAATGTTATATCTCGATTATTCACAGAAGTTTCTGGAACTGATACTCCAGGGCTATGCGGGTGTCAGCGTTTGGTTCTCTTCGGCAGTGCGCCTGCAAGGAACACTATCAGTGAACATCATAAGAAACATGTTATATGTAATATCAAATGGAAAGTCATTTTGATATTGTCGCGTGGTTGGTGCGCGCGGGGCACGAGCACGCAGGGACGGAACGAAACGTGCGGCCGCTTGCTTGGACGAAAAGGGAATGCCCCTTCTTTATTGGGCCCGAAGATGTAGCGACACACACAGGGGGCACCACACTCTGGTGGCAGCCTAACGAATGGGGCTGAACTGTGGCGACCTCTACATCTCCCCCTTGAAGCATTGGAGGCTAGACGGGAGTGATTCAGGAAGCCAAACACGTCAAAAGTTTCACAAGTTCAAATGGCGCGGCGAAAATAGGCCGGCCGTAACGTGTTCGTGTCACACCGTCACTGCGGTCCCTGGCTGCAGGGGACTGTTGCACAGACTGTCCGAGGGGGACCGTTGATTCCACGATGTTGGCAGGCCGAGGCTCCTGACAGCGAACTTGCTGCAGTGGTGGTGGTTCCTCTCCGGAGGCAGTAGGCGCAAAAGGCACTAGGTGACGCCGGTTGCGCTGTAGGGTGCCACCTCGCTCCGTTTCGACCACGTAGCTTCTTGGTCTTTGCCCCGGACTGAGGACCGTAGCCTGCACTTAATCAGGTCGCACCCAGACACGCTGACCTGTTTGGAGTGACGGCAAGTCTCGAGCTCCATGATGCCTGTTGTAGTTGTCGGCCTGCTTCTGCTTGTAAGTCGCATCTTTGGCGACGACTTCTTTCATTGGGGGCCAGTTGGGACCTAGCTGGGAACCTTGCTTTGGGATTCTGGTTCTGAGTTGACGTCCCATCAACAGCTGGGCTGGACTAAAGCCGTTGTCTCCTGGAGTATCCCTATAGCTGAGCAGAGCCAGATAAGGATCCTTTGACTTGCGAAACAGGTCCTTGATAGTACGCACCATCCTCTCCGCCTCTCCATTCGATTGAGCGTAGTGTGGACTGCTGGTCCTGTGGTTAAAGTCGTATGACGCTGCAAACGCCGCGAACTCTTGCGACGAGAATGGTGGGCCGTTGTCTGACCTGACTTCTTGCGGGATTCCATGGCGGGCAAAGATGGATTTGAGAGCGTCGATGACTGCCTGAGCTCTCGTGCTCCTCAGGGTCACCACCTCAGGGAACCTTGAGTAATAGTCCACCACCAGGATGAACGTCTCGCCGTTGAGGTGGAACACGTCCATTCGAAGGAATTTCCAGGGATTTCCAGGGATGTCCAGGTAGGGCTGTGGAGAGCAGGGGCTCGGCAATGTTCACGCGGGTGGAAGCGCACTGTTCACAGTTGGCAACGAGAGAGGCGATGTCTGTCGAGATACCGGGCCACCAAACTGACTCCCGAGCTAGGGCTTTGGTCCTGTTGATGCCCTGATGACCTTCATGCAACAGCGTCAAGACCGCTGGCCGAAGGGACAATGGGATGACTAAGCGGGCGCCTTTCAACAGAACACCGTCGCAGACAGAAAGCTCGTCTGCCATCGAGGCGTACTTTGTGAGGTGCAGTGGTATCGTGGCCTTTTTAGGCCAACCATTCTGGCAGTAGGAAGCGAGGGCTTTGCACTCTCCATCGGACTCTTGTGCCTGTCGCACGTCTTTAGGGCTGAGTGGCAAGACTTCCGACATGCAGCCGACTACCTGTGCTGCAAAAAGTTCGATAGTGTCTAGAGGAGTGGGTGGCTTGTAGGTGATGCGTGACAACGTATCAGCTGTGGCTAGCAGCTTTCCTGGCACGTGCAGCATACGGAACTGGTATCGCATGGTCTTCAGCCGTAGCCTCTGAATACGAGGCGGCAACACGTCCAGTTCCATCTTGCCCAGAAGCGAAACGAGTGGTAGGTGGTCAGTCTCGACGTCGAAGGGGATGCCACGGACGAACTCGACGAACCTTTGGATATCCCACGTCGTTGCCAAAGCTTCTTTTTCAGTCTGGCTGTAACGCTGCTCGGTATCGGTCATTGACCTCGAAGCGAATGCGACTGGGCGGCGCTCTCCTGAGGGTTGCGTCTGTAGCAAAACTGCGCCGAGTCCGAATGAGCATGCGTCTGCAGCCACCGTAGTGGCGTACGACGGGTGGTACTTGGCCATGCACCTGTCTGACGTCAAGAGTTCCTTGATTTTCTCGAATGCTGCCTTTTGGTCGTGCTGCCACACCAAACTTGCAGACTTGTTCAGTAAGGCTCTGATGGGAGCTGTGACGTCCGAGATGTGTGGCAAGAACCTGGCAAGATGGTTCACCATTCCGAGCAGCCTTCGAACGCCAGCGACGTCCGTTGGGGCTTCCATGGCTTTGACTGCTTCGGCCTTGCCCGGATCTGGCCTGATGCCCTGTGCTGAGACGACAACTGCGAGGAAGGAGACCTCGGGTACCACAAAACGACACTTGTCCTGGTCAAATGTGATACCTGCTTTTGCAAGGCGAGGTAGCACCTGGCTCAGTCTGGCGTCATGTTCCTGGCGGGTGCGGCCAAAAACCAAAATATCATCTATCATATTGGCGACTCCTTCTTGGCCTTCCAGGATTCTTGCCATCTGCTTTTGGAAGTACTCTGGTGCGGAGGTGAGGCCAAAGGGGAGCCGGCAGAAGCAGTATCGGCCATATGGGGTGATGAATGTCGTAAGCTCTTGGGAGTCTTCTGAGAGCTTCACCTGGTGGAAGCTTGCGGTCGCGTCCAGTTTCGAAAAAACTGTTGCATCGCCGAGGAGGCGAAGGACTTGCTCGACAGTTGGCAGAAGGTGTCTTTCACGAAGGACGACCTTGTTGAGTTGTGTTAAGTCGACGCAGAGGCGGTAGGAACCATCGCCTTTCCGGACGACGACGAGACCCGAGCACCATGGTGTTGGCTTGTCGACCCTACGGATCACGCCTGCGCTTTCCAATTTGTCCAGCTCGCGGCGGACAATCTCGAGCAGCGGGATGGGGACCCTGCGAGGTACGCTTAGCGAGAATGGTACGGCATCGGGTTCCAACCGGATGTTGTATTCGTCCTTGAGGGTGCCGAAACCATTGAAGAGCTCGGCGTGCAGCGTTGCTTTTGAAGTCTTGAGTTGTTCAAGAAACCGAACTACTTGGAGGGCTTGGAGCGCTGGCAGTCCCAGAAGAGGCACAGTGAGAGACTGGATCACGTAGAGACGCTGACAGCTTGCTTTCCCTTGCCACTGAAGTCGTGCCACATACGAGCCCAGCACGCGCAGCAGCGTGTCGACTTGGTCGAGTTTGGCAGGCAAGGTAGGAAAGTCGCTGGGAACAGCAGATACGTCGGCTCCGGAGTCGACTTTGAACTGCGCTGTGTAGTCGTCAACGGTGACGTCGACGAACTTTGCCGAGGCGGGCGTCGCGACGGCGTGCAGGTGAACGGAGCTGAGCTTGTACTGCTTGAACTTCCGCGAGCGGTATACTTCGGCAAAGTGGCCTTTCTTTTTGCAGAAGTTGCAGGTGGAGCGACGGGCCGGGCAGTCTGAACGCCGATGAGGCGCGCGGCCGCAGAATTCACATGTGGACGGCTCGCGTGAGCGCTCTGCTAGCGACTGCGGCGAACGAGGCTTAGCGGTGGAGCGGCGGCGAGAGGGGAACTTGTTAGCTTTTGCGGCGTCGAGGTTGAGCTCGCGGGAGTGCTCGGTGTGGTTCCGGGGCAACGCCTTTTCCCTGTCGGCGTCTTCGGATTGACGGGCTTGTGTCCAGGCGTCCTGTAGCGTCAACTTCGCGTTCCGGCACAGCTGGTCCGAGAGACGAGAGTCGCGGAGGCCGACGACGAACCGGTCGTATACGAGCCTTTCCTCAACAGCAGCAGACGGATAGTTACAGCGCTTAACCATCCTGCGCAGTTCTGCGTAGTACGTGTCAACGCTTTCGTCGGGCAGCTGAACACGTCTGTGGAACCGTGACGATTCGTAAAGCTCGTTTGCCGGGTGCACGAAGTGCTCAGTGAAGCGGGTGGCAACAGCTTGGTATGAAGCGAGACAGGGCGTCGAGCGAGAAAGTCTCGAGAAGCGGGCGGGCCTCCAGGCCCATGCAGTACAGTAGCGAGCGTACCTGCATGTCATCCGACGCTTGCGTCAGTCCTGAGACCGCTGCGTAGTCTTCGTAGCGGCTGAGCCATGTCGCCCACGTTGGCGGGTTCGCGAAGTCGAACGGTGCCGGCGGCTGGAAGTTGACGCAGTACAATTTCGGCGGCTCGCCGGTCTCGAGGGACATCTTGGTGCCTTCCTATGAGGTGAGGGATAAGGCAGGGCGGAGTTATCCGGCCATTTCTGACACCATGTCGCGTGGTTGGTGCCACGCGGGGCACGAGCACGCAGGGACGGACCGAAACCTGCGGCCGCTTGCTCGGACGAAAAGGGAATGCCCCTTCTTTATTGGGCCCGAACATATATAGAGACACACACACCGGGGGTGCCACACTCTGGTGGCAGCCTAACGAATGGGGCTGAACTGTGGCGACCTCTACAGATATCATAAAAAAATAGTAATGCCAAAAACTGCTACTTGATGCATTGCGTATATATTACTCGTACAGTTCTTTCGCACTTTCTGGTGCCACTGACAGGGACGCTGAGTACGTGCCCTGGCGTACGCCTCTTTTTCGCTCTATATACGAG
>NW_027226065.1:0-22954 GCF_038994185.2 Dermacentor albipictus | reverse complement strand
CATGCTTAAAACGCGTTTTGGCACAAATCCTTGTGCGGGTGCTAAAAAGAGCAGCAATGGCATGCTTTTCACGTCGTTTGGTAGAAATCCACACGCGCGTTCTGCCAAAAGCACCATTTGCATGCATATCGTGTAGTTTTGCAGAAAACTGCATACTCGTCTACCAAAAGTGTCATATTCATGCTTAAAACGCGTTTTGGCACAAATCCATGTGCGGGTTCTAAAAAGAGCAGCATTGGCATGCATTTCACGTCGTTTGGTAGAAATCCACACGGGCGTTCTGCCAAAAGCACCATTTGCATGCATATCGTGTAGTTTTGCAGAAAACTGCATACTCGTCTACCAAAAGTGTCATATTCATGCTTAAAACGCGTTTTAGCACAAATCCGTGTGCGGGTTCTAAAAGAGCAGCATTGACATGCTTTTCACGTCGTTTGGTAGAAATCCACACGCGCGTTCTGCCAAAAGCACCATTTGCATGCATATCGTGTGGTTTTGCAGAAAACTGCATCCTCGTCTACCAAAAGTGTCATATTCATGCTTAAAACGCATTTTGGCACAAATCCATGTGCGGGTTCTAAAAAGAGCAGCATTGGCATGCTTTTCACGTCGTTTGGTAGAAATCCACACGCGCGTTCTGCCAAAAGCACCATTTGCATGCATATCGTGTGGTTGTGCAGAAAACTGCATACTCGTCTACCAAAAGTGTAATATTCATGCTTAAAACGCGTTTTGGCACAAATCGATGTGCGGGTTCTAAAAAGAGCAGCATTGGCATGCTTTTCACGTCGTTTGGTAGAAATCCACACGCGCGTTCTGCCAAAAGCGTCATTTGCATGCATATCGTGTGGTTTTGCAGAAAACTGCATCCTCGTCTACCAAAAGTGTCATATTCATGCTTAAAACGGGTTTTGGCACAAATCCATGTGCGGGTTCTAAAAAGAGCAGCATTGGCATGCTTTTCACGTCGTTTGGTAGAAATCCACACGCGCGTTCTGCCAAAAGCATCATTTGCATGCATATCGTGTAGTTTTGCAGAAAACTGCATCCTCGTCTACCAAAAGTTGCATATTCATGCTTAAAACGCGTTTTGGCACAAATCGATGTGCGGGTTCTAAAAAGAGCAGCATTGGCATGCTTTTCACGTCGTTTGGTAGAAATCCACACGCGCGTTCTGCCAAAAGCACCATTTGCATGCATATCGTGTGGTTTTGCAGAAAACTGCATCCTCGTCTACCAAAAGTTGCGTATTCATGCTCAAAAAGCATTTTGGCACAAATCCATGTGCGGGTGCTAAAAAGAGCAGCAATGGCATGCTTTTCACGTCGTTTGGTAGAAATCCACACGCGCGTTCTGCCAAAAGCACCATTTGCATGCATATCGTGTAGTTTTGCAGAAAACTGCATACTCGTCTACCAAAAGTGTCATATTCATGCTTAAAACGCGTTTTGGCACAAATCCATGTGCGGGTGCTAAAAAGAGCAGCATTGGCATGCTTTTCACGTCGTTTGGTAGAAATTCACACGCGCGTTCTGCCAAAAGCGTCATTTGCATGCATATCGTGTGGTTTTGCAGAAAACTGCATCCTCGTCTACCAAAAGTTGCGTATTCATGCTTAAAACGCGTTTTGGCACAAATCCATGTGCGGGTGCTAAAAAGAGCAGCAATGGCATGCTTTTCACGTCGTTTGGTAGAAATCCACACGCGCGTTCTGCCAAAAGCACCATTTGCATGCATATCGTGTAGTTTTGCAGAAAACTGCATACTCGTCTACCAAAAGTGTCATATTCATGCTTAAAACGCGTTTTGGCACAAATCCATGTGCGGGTGCTAAAAAGAGCAGCATTGGCATGCTTTTCACGTCGTTTGGTAGAAATCCACACGGGCGTTCTGCCAAAAGCACCATTTGCATGCATATCGTGTGGTTTTGCAGAAAACTGCATCCTCGTCTACCAAAAGTTGCGTATTCATGCTTAAAACGCGTTTTGGCACAAATCCATGTGCGGGTGCTAAAAAGAGCAGCAATGGCATGCTTTTCACGTCGTTTGGTAGAAATCCACACGCGCGTTCTGCCAAAAGCACCATTTGCATGCATATCGTGTAGTTTTGCAGAAAACTGCATACTCGTCTACCAAAAGTGTCATATTCATGCTTAAAACGCGTTTTGGCACAAATCCATGTGCGGGTTCTAAAAAGAGCAGCATTGGCATGCATTTCACGTCGTTTGGTAGAAATCCACACGCGCGTTCTGCCAAAAGCACCATTTGTATGCATATCGTGTAGTTTTGCAGAAAACTGCATACTCGTCTACCAAAAGTGTCATATTCATGCTTAAAACGCGTTTTGGCACAAATCCTTGTGCGGGTGCTAAAAGAGCAGCAATGGCATGCTTTTCACGTCGTTTGGTAGAAATCCACACGCGCGTTCTGCCAAAAGCACCATTTGCATGCATATCGTGTAGTTTTGCAGAAAACTGCATACTCGTCTACCAAAAGTGTCATATTCATGCTTAAAACGCGTTTTGGCACAAATCCATGTGCGGGTTCTAAAAAGAGCAGCATTGGCATGCATTTCACGTCGTTTGGTAGAAATCCACACGGGCGTTCTGCCAAAAGCACCATTTGCATGCATATCGTGTAGTTTTGCAGAAAACTGCATACTCGTCTACCAAAAGTGTCATATTCATGCTTAAAACGCGTTTTGGCACAAATCCGTGTGCGGGTTCTAAAAAGAGCAGCATTGACATGCTTTTCACGTCGTTTGGTAGAAATCCACACGCGCGTTCTGCCAAAAGCACCATTTGCATGCATATCGTGTGGTTTTGCAGAAAACTGCATCCTCGTCTACCAAAAGTGTCATATTCATGCTTAAAACGCATTTTGGCACAAATCCATGTGCGGGTTCTAAAAAGAGCAGCATTGGCATGCTTTTCACGTCGTTTGGTAGAAATCCACACGCGCGTTCTGCCAAAAGCACCATTTGCATGCATATCGTGTGGTTGTGCAGAAAACTGCATACTCGTCTACCAAAAGTGTCATATTCATGCTTAAAACGCGTTTTGGCACAAATCGATGTGCGGGTTCTAAAAGAGCAGCATTGGCATGCTTTTCACGTCGTTTGATAGAAATCCACACGCGCGTTCTGCCAAAAGCACCATTTGCATGCATATCGTGTGGTTTTGCAGAAAACTGCATCCTCGTCTACCAAAAGTTGCATATTCATGCTTAAAACGCGTTTTGGCACAAATCCATGTGCGGGTGCTAAAAGAGCAGCATTGGCATGCTTTTCACGTCGTTTGGTAGAAATCCACACGCGCGTTCTGCCAAAAGCGTCATTTGCATGCATATCGTGTGGTTTTGCAGAAAACTGCATCCTCGTCTACCAAAAGTGTCATATTCATGCTTAAAACGGGTTTTGGCACAAATCCATGTGCGGGTTCTAAAAAGAGCAGCATTGGCATGCTTTTCACGTCGTTTGGTAGAAATCCACACGCGCGTTCTGCCAAAAGCATCATTTGCATGCATATCGTGTGGTTTTGCAGAAAACTGCATCCTCGTCTACCAAAAGTTGCATATTCATGCTTAAAACGCGTTTTGGCACAAATCGATGTGCGGGTTCTAAAAAGAGCAGCATTGGCATGCTTTTCACGTCGTTTGGTAGACATCCACACGCGCGTTCTGCCAAAAGCACCATTTGCATGCATATCGTGTGGTTTTGCAGAAAACTGCATCCTCGTCTACCAAAAGTTGCGTATTCATGCTCAAAAGCGTTTTGGCACAAATCCATGTGCGGGTGCTAAAAAGAGCAGCAATGGCATGCTTTTCACGTCGTTTGGTAGAAATCCACACGCGCGTTCTGCCAAAAGCACCATTTGCATGCATATCGTGTAGTTTTGCAGAAAACTGCATACTCGTCTACCAAAAGTGTCATATTCATGCTTAAAACGCGTTTTGGCACAAATCCATGTGCGGGTGCTAAAAAGAGCAGCATTGGCATGCTTTTCACGTCGTTTGGTAGAAATCCACACGGGCGTTCTGCCAAAAGCACCATTTGCATGCATATCGTGTGGTTGTGCAGAAAACTGCATACTCGTCTACCAAAAGTGTCATATTCATGCTTAAAACGCGTTTTGGCACAAATCAATGTGCGGGTTCTAAAAAGAGCAGCATTGGCATGCTTTTCACGTCGTTGGTAGAAATCCACACGCGCGTTCTGCCAAAAGCGTCATTTGCATGCATATCGTGTGGTTTTGCAGAAAACTGCATCCTCGTCTACCAAAAGTTGCGTATTCATGCCTAAAACGCGTTTTGGCACAAATCCATGTGCGGGTGCTAAAAAGAGCAGCATTGGCATGCTTTTCACGTCGTTTGGTAGAAATCCACACGCGCGTTCTGCCAAAAGCACCATTTGCATGCATATCGTGTAGTTTTGCAGAAAACTGCATCCTCGTCTACCAAAAGTTGCGCATTCATGCTTAAAACGCGTTTTGGCACAAATCCATGTGCGGGTGCTAAAAAGAGCAGCATTGGCATGCTTTTCACGTCGTTTGGTAGAAATCCACACGGGCGTTCTGCCAAAAGCACCATATTCATGCATATCGTGTGGTTGTGCAGAAAACTGCATACTCGTCTACCAAAAGTGTCATATTCATGCTTAAAACGCGTTTTGCCACAAATCGATGTGCGGGTTCTAAAAAGAGCAGCATTGGCATGCTTTTCACGTCGTTTGGTAGAAATCCACACGCGCGTTCTGCCAAAAGCACCATTTGCATGCATATCGTGTGGTTTTGCAGAAAACTGCATCCTCGTCTACCAAACGTTGCATATTCATGCTTAAAACGCGTTTTGGCACAAATCCATGTGCGGGTGCTAAAAAGAGCAGCATTGGCATGCTTTTCACGTCGTTTGGTAGAAATCCACACGCGCGTTCTGCCAAAAGCGTCATTTGCATGCATATCGTGTGGTTTTGCAGAAAACTGCATCCTCGTCTACCAAAAGTTGCGTATTCATGCTTAAAACGCGTTTTGGCACAAATCCATGTGCGGGTGCTAAAAAGAGCAGCAATGGCATGCTTTTCACGTCGTTTGGTAGAAATCCACACGCGCGTTCTGCCAAAAGCACCATTTGCATGCATATCGTGTAGTTTTGCAGAAAACTGCATACTCGTCTACCAAAAGTGTCATATTCATGCTTAAAACGCGTTTTGGCACAAATCCATGTGCGGGTTCTAAAAAGAGCAGCATTGGCATGCATTTCACGTCGTTTGGTAGAAATCCACACGGGCGTTCTGCCAAAAGCACCATTTGCATGCATATCGTGTGGTTGTGCAGAAAACTGCATACTCGTCTACCAAAAGTGTCATATTCATGCTTAAAACGCGTTTTGCCACAAATCGATGTGCGGGTTCTAAAAAGAGCAGCATTGGCATGCTTTTCACGTCGTTTGGTAGAAATCCACACGGGCGTTCTGCCAAAAGCACCATTTGCATGCATATCGTGTGGTTGTGCAGAAAACTGCATACTCGTCTACCAAAAGTGTCATATTCATGCTTAAAACGCGTTTTGCCACAAATCGATGTGCGGGTTCTAAAAAGAGCAGCATTGGCATGCTTTTCACGTCGTTTGGTAGAAATCCACACGCGCGTTCTGCCAAAAGCACCATTTGCATGCATATCGTGTGGTTTTGCAGAAAACTGCATACTCGTCTATCAAAAGTGTCATATTCATGCTTAAAACGCATTTTGGCACAAATCCATGTGCGGGTTCTAAAAAGAGCTGCATTGGCATGCTTTTCACGTCGTTTGGTAGAAATCCACACGGGCGTTCTGCCAAAAGCACCATTTGCATGCATATCGTGTGGTTGTGCAGAAAACTGCATACTCGTCTACCAAAAGTGTCATATTCATGCTTAAAACGCGTTTTGCCACAAATCCATGTGCGGGTGCTAAAAAGAGCAGCATTGGCATGCTTTTCACGTCGTTTGGTAGAAATCCACACGCGCGTTCTGCCAAAAGCACCATTTGCATGCATATCGTGTAGTTTTGCAGAAAACTGCATCCTCGTCTACCAAAAGTTGCGCATTCATGCTTAAAACGCGTTTTGGCACAAATCCATGTGCGGGTGCTAAAAAGAGCAGCATTGGCATGCTTTTCACGTCGTTTGGTAGAAATCCACACGGGCGTTCTGCCAAAAGCACCATATTCATGCATATCGTGTGGTTGTGCAGAAAACTGCATACTCGTCTACCAAAAGTGTCATATTCATGCTTAAAACGCGTTTTGCCACAAATCGATGTGCGGGTTCTAAAAAGAGCAGCATTGGCATGCTTTTCACGTCGTTTGGTAGAAATCCACACGCGCGTTCTGCCAAAAGCACCATTTGCATGCATATCGTGTGGTTTTGCAGAAAACTGCATCCTCGTCTACCAAACGTTGCATATTCATGCTTAAAACGCGTTTTGGCACAAATCCATGTGCGGGTGCTAAAAAGAGCAGCATTGGCATGCTTTTCACGTCGTTTGGTAGAAATCCACACGCGCGTTCTGCCAAAAGCGTCATTTGCATGCATATCGTGTGGTTTTGCAGAAAACTGCATCCTCGTCTACCAAAAGTTGCGTATTCATGCTTAAAACGCGTTTTGGCACAAATCCATGTGCGGGTGCTAAAAAGAGCAGCAATGGCATGCTTTTCACGTCGTTTGGTAGAAATCCACACGCGCGTTCTGCCAAAAGCACCATTTGCATGCATATCGTGTAGTTTTGCAGAAAACTGCATACTCGTCTACCAAAAGTGTCATATTCATGCTTAAAACGCGTTTTGGCACAAATCCATGTGCGGGTTCTAAAAAGAGCAGCATTGGCATGCATTTCACGTCGTTTGGTAGAAATCCACACGGGCGTTCTGCCAAAAGCACCATTTGCATGCATATCGTGTGGTTGTGCAGGAAACTGCATACTCGTCTATCAAAAGTGTCATATTCATGCTTAAAACGCATTTTGGCACAAATCCATGTGCGGGTTCTAAAAAGAGCTGCATTGGCATGCTTTTCACGTCGTTTGGTAGAAATCCACACGGGCGTTCTGCCAAAAGCACCATTTGCATGCATATCGTGTGGTTGTGCAGAAAACTGCATACTCGTCTACCAAAAGTGTCATATTCATGCTTAAAACGCGTTTTGCCACAAATCGATGTGCGGGTTCTAAAAAGAGCAGCATTGGCATGCTTTTCACGTCGTTTGGTAGAAATCCACACGCGCGTTCTGCCAAAAGCACCATTTGCATGCATATCGTGTGGTTTTGCAGAAAACTGCATCCTCGTCTACCAAAAGTTGCATATTCATGCTTAAAACGCGTTTTGGCACAAATCCATGTGCGGGTGCTAAAAAGAGCAGCATTGGCATGCTTTTCACGTCGTTTGGTAGAAATCCACACGCGCGTTCTGCCAAAAGCGTCATTTGCATGCATATCGTGTGGTTTTGCAGAAAACTGCATCCTCGTCTACCAAAAGTTGCGTATTCATGCTTAAAACGCGTTTTGGCACAAATCCATGTGCGGGTGCTAAAAAGAGCAGCAATGGCATGCTTTTGACGTCGTTTGGTAGAAATCCACACGCGCGTTCTGCCAAAAGCACCATTTGCATGCATATCGTGTAGTTTTGCAGAAAACTGCATACTCGTCTACCAAAAGTGTCATATTCATGCTTAAAACGCGTTTTGGCACAAATCCATGTGCGGGTTCTAAAAAGAGCAGCATTGGCATGCATTTCACGTCGTTTGGTAGAAATCCACACGCGCGTTCTGCCAAAAAGCACCATTTGCATGCATATCGTGTGGTTTTGCAGAAAACTGCATCCTCGTCGACCAAAAGTTGCATATTCATGCTTAAAACGCGTTTTGGCACAAATCCATGTGCGGGTGCTAAAAAGAGCAGCATTGGCATGCTTTTCACGTCGTTTGGTAGAAATCCACACGCGCGTTCTGCCAAAAGCGTCATTTGCATGCATATCGTGTGGTTTTGTAGAAAACTGCATCCTCGTCTACCAAAAGTTGCGTATTCATGCTTAAAACGCGTTTTGGCACAAATCCATGTGTGGGTGCTAAAAAGAGCAGCAATGGCATGCTTTTCACGTCGTTTGGTAGAAATCCACACGCGCGTTCTGCCAAAAGCGTCATTTGCATGCATATCGTGTGGTTTTGCAGAAAACTGCATCCTCGTCTACCAAAAGTTGCGTATTCATGCTTAAAACGTGTTTTGGCACAAATCCATGTGCGGGTGCTAAAAAGAGCAGCATTGGCATGCTTTTCACGTCGTTTGGTAGAAATCCACACGCGCGTTCTGCCAAAAGCACCATTTGCATGCATATCGTGTGGTTTTGCAGAAAACTGCATCCTCGTCTACCAAAAGTGTCATATTCACGCTTAAAACGCGTTTTGGCACAAATCCATGTGCGGGTGCTAAAAAGAGCAGCATTGGCATGCTTTTCACGTCGTTTGGTAGAAATCCACACGGGCGTTCTGCCAAAAGCACCATTTGCATGCATATCGTGTGGTTGTGCAGAAAACTGCATACTCGTCTACCAAAAGTGTCATATTCATGCTTAAAACGCGTTTTGGCACAAATCCATGTGCGGGTTCTATAAAGAGCAGCATTGGCATGCTTTTCACGTCGTTTGGTAGAAATCCACACGCGCGTTCTGCCAAAAGCGTCATTTGCATGCATATCGTGTGGTTTTGCAGAAAACTGCATCCTCGTCTACCAAAAGTTGCGTATTCATGCTTAAAACGCATTTTGGCACAAATCCATGTGCGGGTTCTAAAAAGAGCAGCATTGGCATGCTTTTCACGTCGTTTGGTAGAAATCCACACGCGCGTTCTGCCAAAAGCACCATTTGCATGCATATCGTGTGGTTGTGCAGAAAACTGCATACTCGTCTACCAAAAGTGTCATATTCATGCTTAAAACGCGTTTTGGCACAAATCGATGTGCGGGTTCTAAAAAGAGCAGCATTGGCATGCTTTTCACGTCGTTTGATAGAAATCCACACGCGCGTTCTGCCAAAAGCACCATTTGCATGCATATCGTGTGGTTTTGCAGAAAACTGCATCCTCGTCTACCAAAAGTTGCATATTCATGCTTAAAACGCGTTTTGGCACAAATCGATGTGCGGGTTCTAAAAAGAGCAGCATTGGCATGCTTTTCACGTCGTTTGGTAGAAATCCACACGCGCGTTCTGCCAAAAGCACCATTTGCATGCATATCGTGTGGTTTTGCAGAAAACTGCATCCTCGTCTACCAAAAGTTGCATATTCATGCTTAAAACGCGTTTTGGCACAAATCCATGTGCGGGTGCTAAAAAGAGCAGCATTGGCATGCTTTTCACGTCGTTTGGTAGAAATCCACACGCGCGTTCTGCCAAAAGCGTCATTTGCATGCATATCGTGTGGTTTTGCAGAAAACTGCATCCTCGTCTACCAAAAGTTGCGTATTCATGCTTAAAACGCGTTTTGGCACAAATCCATGTGCGGGTGCTAAAAAGAGCAGCAATGGCATGCTTTTGACGTCGTTTGGTAGAAATCCACACGCGCGTTCTGCCAAAAGCACCATTTGCATGCATATCGTGTAGTTTTGCAGAAAACTGCATACTCGTCTACCAAAAGTGTCATATTCATGCTTAAAACGCGTTTTGGCACAAATCCATGTGCGGGTTCTAAAAAGAGCAGCATTGGCATGCATTTCACGTCGTTTGGTAGAAATCCACACGCGCGTTCTGCCAAAAAGCACCATTTGCATGCATATCGTGTGGTTTTGCAGAAAACTGCATCCTCGTCGACCAAAAGTTGCATATTCATGCTTAAAACGCGTTTTGGCACAAATCCATGTGCGGGTGCTAAAAAGAGCAGCATTGGCATGCTTTTCACGTCGTTTGGTAGAAATCCACACGCGCGTTCTGCCAAAAGCGTCATTTGCATGCATATCGTGTGGTTTTGTAGAAAACTGCATCCTCGTCTACCAAAAGTTGCGTATTCATGCTTAAAACGCGTTTTGGCACAAATCCATGTGTGGGTGCTAAAAGAGCAGCAATGGCATGCTTTTCACGTCGTTTGGTAGAAATCCACACGCGCGTTCTGCCAAAAGCGTCATTTGCATGCATATCGTGTGGTTTTGCAGAAAACTGCATCCTCGTCTACCAAAAGTTGCGTATTCATGCTTAAAACGTGTTTTGGCACAAATCCATGTGCGGGTGCTAAAAAGAGCAGCATTGGCATGCTTTTCACGTCGTTTGGTAGAAATCCACACGCGCGTTCTGCCAAAAGCACCATTTGCATGCATATCGTGTGGTTTTGCAGAAAACTGCATCCTCGTCTACCAAAAGTGTCATATTCACGCTTAAAACGCGTTTTGGCACAAATCCATGTGCGGGTGCTAAAAAGAGCAGCATTGGCATGCTTTTCACGTCGTTTGGTAGAAATCCACACGGGCGTTCTGCCAAAAGCACCATTTGCATGCATATCGTGTGGTTGTGCAGAAAACTGCATACTCGTCTACCAAAAGTGTCATATTCATGCTTAAAACGCGTTTTGGCACAAATCCATGTGCGGGTTCTATAAAGAGCAGCATTGGCATGCTTTTCACGTCGTTTGGTAGAAATCCACACGCGCGTTCTGCCAAAAGCGTCATTTGCATGCATATCGTGTGGTTTTGCAGAAAACTGCATCCTCGTCTACCAAAAGTTGCGTATTCATGCTTAAAACGCATTTTGGCACAAATCCATGTGCGGGTTCTAAAAAGAGCAGCATTGGCATGCTTTTCACGTCGTTTGGTAGAAATCCACACGCGCGTTCTGCCAAAAGCACCATTTGCATGCATATCGTGTGGTTGTGCAGAAAACTGCATACTCGTCTACCAAAAGTGTCATATTCATGCTTAAAACGCGTTTTGGCACAAATCGATGTGCGGGTTCTAAAAAGAGCAGCATTGGCATGCTTTTCACGTCGTTTGATAGAAATCCACACGCGCGTTCTGCCAAAAGCACCATTTGCATGCATATCGTGTGGTTTTGCAGAAAACTGCATCCTCGTCTACCAAAAGTTGCATATTCATGCTTAAAACGCGTTTTGGCACAAATCGATGTGCGGGTTCTAAAAAGAGCAGCATTGGCATGCTTTTCACGTCGTTTGGTAGAAATCCACACGCGCGTTCTGCCAAAAGCACCATTTGCATGCATATCGTGTGGTTTTGCAGAAAACTGCATCCTCGTCTACCAAAAGTTGCATATTCATGCTTAAAACGCGTTTTGGCACAAATCCATGTGCGGGTGCTAAAAAGAGCAGCATTGGCATGCTTTTCACGTCGTTTGGTAGAAATCCACACGCGCGTTCTGCCAAAAGCGTCATTTGCATGCATATCGTGTGGTTTTGCAGAAAACTGCATCCTCGTCTACCAAAAGTTGCGTATTCATGCTTAAAACGCGTTTTGGCACAAATCCATGTGCGGGTGCTAAAAAGAGCAGCAATGGCATGCTTTTCACGTCGTTTGGTAGAAATCCACACGCGCGTTCTGCCAAAAGCACCATTTGCATGCATATCGTGTAGTTTTGCAGAAAACTGCATACTCGTCTACCAAAAGTGTCATATTCATGCTTAAAACGCATTTTGGCACAAATCCATGTGCGGGTGCTAAAAAGAGCAGCATTGCCATGCTTTTCACGTCGTTTGGTAGAAATCCACACGCGCGTTCTGCCAAAAGCGTCATTTGCATGCATATCGTGTGGTTTTGCAGAAAACTGCATCCTCGTCTACCAAAAGTTGCGTATTCATGCTTAAAACGCGTTTTGGCACAAATCCATGTGCGGGTGCTAAAAAGAGCAGCATTGGCATGCTTTTCACGTCGTTTGGTAGAAATCCACACGCGCGTTCTGCCAAAAGCACCATTTGCATGCATATCGTGTAGTTTTGCAGAAAACTGCATACTCGTCTACCAAAAGTGTCATATTCATGCTTAAAACGCGTTTTGGCACAAATCCGTGTGCGGGTTCTAAAAAGAGCAGCATTGGCATGCTTTTCACCTCGTTTGGTAGAAATCCACACGCGCGTTCTGCCAAAAGCACCATTTGCATGCATATCGTGTGGTTTTGCAGAAAACTGCATCCTCGTCTACCAAAAGTGTCATACTCATGCTTAAAACGCATTTTGGCACAAATCCATGTGCGGGTTCTAAAAAGAGCTGCATTGGCATGCTTTTCACGTCGTTTGGTAGAAATCCACACGGGCGTTCTGCCAAAAGCACCATTTGCATGCATATCGTGTGGTTGTGCAGAAAACTGCATACTCGTCTACCAAAAGTTGCGTATTCATGCTTAAAACGCGTTTTGGCACAAATCCATGTGCGGGTGCTAAAAAGAGCAGCATTGGCATGCTTTTCACGTCGTTTGGTAGAAATCCACACGCGCGTTCTGCCAAAAGCACCATTTGCATGCATATCGTGTGGTTGTGCAGAAAACTGCAACTCGTCTACCAAAAGTGTCATATTCATGCTTAAAACGCGTTTTGGCACAAATCGATGTGCGGGTTCTAAAAAGAGCAGCATTGGCATGCTTTTCACGTCGTTTGATAGAAATCCACACGCGCGTTCTGCCAAAAGCACCATTTGCATGCATATCGTGTGGTTTTGCAGAAAACTGCATCCTCGTCTACCAAAAGTTGCATATTCATGCTTAAAACGCGTTTTGGCACAAATCCGTGTGCGGGTTCTAAAAAGAGCAGCATTGACATGCTTTTCACGTCGTTTGGTAGAAATCCACACGCGCGTTCTGCCAAAAGCACCATTTGCATGCATATCGTGTGGTCTTGCAGAAAATTGCATCCTCGTCTACCAAAAGTGTCATATTCATGCTTAAAACGCATTTTGGCACAAATCCATGTGCGGGTTCTAAAAAGAGCAGCATTGGCATGCTTTTCACGTCGTTTGGTAGAAATCCACACGCGCGTTCTGCAAAAAGCACCATTTGCGTGCATATCGTGTGGTTGTGCAGAAAACTGCATACTCGTCTACCAAAAGTGTCATATTCATGCTTAAAACGCGTTTTGGCACAAATCGATGTGCGGGTTCTAAAAGAGCAGCATTGGCATGCTTTTCACGTCGTTTGATAGAAATCCACAGGCGCGTTCTGCCAAAAGCACCATTTGCATGCATATCGTGTGGTTTTGCAGAAAACTGCATCCTCGTCTACCAAAAGTTGCATATTCATGCTTAAAACGCGTTTTGCCACAAATCCATGTGCGGGTGCTAAAAAGAGCAGCATTGGCATGCTTTTCACGTCGTTTGGTAGAAATCCACACGCGCGTTCTGCCAAAAGCGTCATTTCCATGCATATCGTGTGGTTTTGCAGAAAACTGCATCCTCGTCTACCAAAAGTGTCATATTCATGCTTAAAACGGGTTTTGGCACAAATCCATGTGCGGGTTCTAAAAAGAGCAGCATTGGCATGCTTTTCACGTCGTTTGGTAGAAATCCACACGCGCGTTCTGCCAAAAGCATCATTTGCATGCATATCGTGTGGTTTTGCAGAAAACTGCATCCTCGTCTACCAAAAGTTGCATATTCATGCTTAAAACGCGTTTTGGCACAAATCGATGTGCGGGTTCTAAAAAGAGCAGCATTGGCATGCCTTTCACGTCGTTTGGTAGAAATCCACACGCGCGTTCTGCCAAAAGCACCATTTGCATGCATATCGTGTGGTTTTGCAGAAAACTGCATCCTCGTCTACCAAAAGTTGCATATTCATGCTTAAAACGCGTTTTGGCACAAATCCATGTGCGGGTGCTAAAAAGAGCAGCATTGGCATGCTTTTCACGTCGTTTGGTAGAAATCCACACGCGCGTTCTGCCAAAAGCGTCATTTGCATGCATATCGTGTGGTTTTGCAGAAAACTGCATCCTCGTCTACCAAAAGTTGCGTATTCATGCTTAAAACGCGTTTTGGCACAAATCCATGTGCGGGTGCTAAAAAGAGCAGCATTGGCATGCTTTTCACGTCGTTTGGTAGAAATCCACACGCGCGTTCTGCCAAAAGCACCATTTGCATGCATATCGTGTAGTTTTGCAGAAAACTGCATACTCGTCTACCAAAAGTGTCATATTCATGCTTAAAACGCGTTTTGGCACAAATCCGTGTGCGGGTTCTAAAAAGAGCAGCATTGACATGCTTTTCACGTCGTTTGGTAGAAATCCACACGCGCGTTCTGCCAAAAGCACCATTTGCATGCATATCGTGTGGTTTTGCAGAAAACTGCATCCTCGTCTACCAAAAGTTGCGTATTCATGCCTAAAACGCGTTTTGGCACAAATCCATGTGCGGGTGCTAAAAAGAGCAGCATTGGCATGCTTTTCACGTCGTTTGGTAGAAATCCACACGCGCGTTCTGCCAAAAGCACCATTTGCATGCATATCGTGTGGTTTTGCAGAAAACTGCATCCTCGTCTACCAAAAGTTGCATATTCATGCTTAAAACGCGTTTTGGCACAAATCCGTGTGCGGGTTCTAAAAAGAGCAGCATTGACATGCTTTTCACGTCGTTTGGTAGAAATCCACACGCGCGTTCTGCCAAAAGCACCATTTGCATGCATATCGTGTGGTTTTGCAGAAAACTGCATCCTCGTCTACCAAAAGTGTCATATTCATGCTTAAAACGCATTTTGGCACAAATCCATGTGCGGGTTCTAAAAAGAGCAGCATTGGCATGCTTTTCACGTCGTTTGGTAGAAATCCACACGCGCGTTCTGCCAAAAGCACCATTTGCGTGCATATCGTGTGGTTGTGCAGAAAACTGCATACTCGTCTACCAAAAGTGTCATATTCATGCTTAAAACGCGTTTTGGCACAAATCGATGTGCGGGTTCTAAAAAGAGCAGCATTGGCATGCTTTTCACGTCGTTTGATAGAAATCCACACGCGCGTTCTGCCAAAAGCACCATTTGCATGCATATCGTGTGGTTTTGCAGAAAACTGCATCCTCGTCTACCAAAAGTTGCATATTCATGCTTAAAACGCGTTTTGGCACAAATCCATGTGCGGGTGCTAAAAAGAGCAGCATTGGCATGCTTTTCACGTCGTTTGGTAGAAATCCACACGCGCGTTCTGCCAAAAGCGTCATTTCCATGCATATCGTGTGGTTTTGCAGAAAACTGCATCCTCGTCTACCAAAAGTGTCATATTCATGCTTAAAACGGGTTTTGGCACAAATCCATGTGCGGGTTCTAAAAAGAGCAGCATTGGCATGCTTTTCACGTCGTTTGGTAGAAATCCACACGCGCGTTCTGCCAAAAGCATCATTTGCATGCATATCGTGTGGTTTTGCAGAAAACTGCATCCTCGTCTACCAAAAGTTGCATATTCATGCTTAAAACGCGTTTTGGCACAAATCGATGTGCGGGTTCTAAAAAGAGCAGCATTGGCATGCTTTTCACGTCGTTTGGTAGAAATCCACACGCGCGTTCTGCCAAAAGCACCATTTGCATGCATATCGTGTGGTTTTGCAGAAAACTGCATCCTCGTCTACCAAAAGTTGCATATTCATGCTTAAAACGCGTTTTGGCACAAATACATGTGCGGGTGCTAAAAAGAGCAGCATTGGCATGCTTTTCACGTCGTTTGGTAGAAATCCACACGCGCGTTCTGCCAAAAGCGTCATTTGCATGCATATCGTGTGGTTTTGCAGAAAACTGCATCCTCGTCTACCAAAAGTTGCGTATTCATGCTTAAAACGCGTTTTGGCACAAATCCATGTGCGGGTGCTAAAAAGAGCAGCATTGGCATGCTTTTCACGTCGTTTGGTAGAAATCCACACGCGCGTTCTGCCAAAAGCACCATTTGCATGCATATCGTGTAGTTTTGCAGAAAACTGCATACTCGTCTACCAAAAGTGTCATATTCATGCTTAAAACGCGTTTTGGCACAAATCCGTGTGCGGGTTCTAAAAAGAGCAGCATTGGCATGCTTTTCACCTCGTTTGGTAGAAATCCACACGCGCGTTCTGCCAAAAGCACCATTTGCATGCATATCGTGTGGTTTTGCAGAAAACTGCATCCTCGTCTACCAAAAGTGTCATATTCATGCTTAAAACGCATTTTGGCACAAATCCATGTGCGGGTGCTAAAGAGAGCTGCATTGGCATGCTTTTCACGTCGTTTGGTAGAAATCCACACGGGCGTTCTGCCAAAAGCACCATTTGCATGCATATCGTGTGGTTGTGCAGAAAACTGCATACTCGTCTACCAAAAGTGTCATATTCATGCTTAAAACGCGTTTTGCCACAAATCGATGTGCGGGTTCTAAAAAGAGCAGCATTGGCATGCTTTTCACGTCGTTTGGTAGAAATCCACACGGGCGTTCTGCCAAAAGCACCATTTGCATGCATATCGTGTGGTTGTGCAGAAAACTGCATACTCGTCTACCAAAAGTGTCATATTCATGCTTAAAACGCGTTTTGGCACAAATCGATGTGCGGGTTCTAAAAAGAGCAGCATTGGCATGCTTTTCACGTCGTTTGGTAGAAATCCACACGCGCGTTCTGCCAAAAGCACCATTTGCATGCATATCGTGTGGTTTTGCAGAAAACTGCATCCTCGTCTACCAAAAGTTGCATATTCATGCTTAAAACGCGTTTTGGCACAAATCCATGTGCGGGTGCTAAAAAGAGCAGCATTGGCATGCTTTTCACGTCGTTTGGTAGAAATCCACACGCGCGTTCTGCCAAAAGCGTCATTTGCATGCATATCGTGTGGTTTTGCAGAAAACTGCATCCTCGTCTACCAAAAGTTGCGTATTCATGCTTAAAACGGGTTTTGGCACAAATCCATGTGCGGGTTCTAAAAAGAGCAGCATTGGCATGCTTTTCACGTCGTTTGGTAGAAATCCACACGCGCGTTCTGCCAAAAGCATCATTTGCATGCATATCGTGTGGTTTTGCAGAAAACTGCATCCTCGTCTACCAAAAGTTGCATATTCATGCTTAAAACGCGTTTTGGCACAAATCGATGTGCGGGTTCTAAAAAGAGCAGCATTGGCATGCTTTACACGTCGTTTGGTAGAAATCCACACGCGCGTTCTGCCAAAAGCACCATTTGCATGCATATCGTGTAGTTTTGCAGAAAACTGCATACTCGTCTACCAAAAGTTGCGTATTCATGCTTAAAAAGCGTTTTGGCACAAATCCATGTGCGGGTGCTAAAAAGAGCAGCATTGGCATGCTTTTCACGTCGTTTGGTAGAAATCCACACGGGCGTTCTGCCAAAAGCACCATTTGCATGCATATCGTGTGGTTGTGCAGAAAACTGCATACTCGTCTACCAAAAGTGTCATATTCATGCTTAAAACGCGTTTTGGCACAAATCGATGTGCGGGTTCTAAAAAGAGCAGCATTGGCATGCTTTTCACGTCGTTTGGTAGAAATCCACACGCGCGTTCTGCCAAAAGCGTCATTTGCATGCATATCGTGTGGTTTTGCAGAAAACTGCATCCTCGTCTACCAAAAGTTGCGTATTCATGCTTAAAACGCGTTTTGGCACAAATCCATGTGCGGGTGCTAAAAAGAGCAGCATTGGCATGCTTTTCACGTCGTTTGGTAGAAATCCACACGCGCGTTCTGCCAAAAGCACCATTTGCATGCATATCGTGTAGTTTTGCAGAAAACTGCATACTCGTCTACCAAAAGTGTCATATTCATGCTTAAAACGCGTTTTGGCACAAATCCGTGTGCGGGTTCTAAAAAGAGCAGCATTGACATGCTTTTCACGTCGTTTGGTAGAAATCCACACGCGCGTTCTGCCAAAAGCACCATTTGCATGCATATCGTGTGGTTTTGCAGAAAACTGCATCCTCGTCTACCAAAAGTGTCATATTCATGCTCAAAACGCATTTTGGCACAAATCCATGTGCGGGTTCTAAAAAGAGCAGCATTGGCATGCTTTTCACGTCGTTTGGTAGAAATCCACACGCGCGTTCTGCCAAAAGCACCATTTGCATGCATATCGTGTGGTTGTGCAGAAAACTGCATACTCGTCTACCAAAAGTGTCATATTCATGCTTAAAACGCGTTTTGGCACAAATCGATGTGCGGGTTCTAAAAAGAGCAGCATTGGCATGCTTTTCACGTCGTTTGGTAGAAATCCACACGCGCGTTCTGCCAAAAGCACCATTTGCATGCATATCGTGTGGCTTTGCAGAAAACTGCATCCTCGTCTACCAAAAGTTGCATATTCATGCTTAAAACGCGTTTTGGCACAAATCCATGTGCGGGTGCTAAAAAGAGCAGCATTGGCATGCTTTTCACGTCGTTTGGTAGAAATCCACACGCGCGTTCTGCCAAAAGCGTCATTTGCATGCATATCGTGTGGTTTTGCAGAAAACTGCATCCTCGTCTACCAAAAGTGTCATATTCATGCTTAAAACGGGTTTTGGCACAAATCCATGTGCGGGTTCTAAAAAGAGCAGCATTGGCATGCTTTTCACGTCGTTTGGTAGAAATCCACACGCGCGTTCTGCCAAAAGCATCATTTGCATGCATATCGTGTGGTTTTGCAGAAAACTGCATCCTCGTCTACCAAAAGTTGCATATTCATGCTTAAAACGCGTTTTGGCACAAATCCATGTGCGGGTGCTAAAAAGAGCAGCATTGGCATGCTTTTCACGTCGTTTGGTAGAAATCCACACGCGCGTTCTGCCAAAAGCGTCATTTGCATGCATATCGTGTGGTTTTGCAGAAAACTGCATCCTCGTCTACCAAAAGTTGCGTATTCATGATTAAAACGCATTTTGGCACAAATCCATGTGCGGGTTCTAAAAAGAGCTGCATTGGCATGCTTTTCACGTCGTTTGGTAGAAATCCACACGGGCGTTCTGCCAAAAGCACCATTTGCATGCATATCGTGTGGTTGTGCAGAAAACTGCATACTCGCCTACCAAAAGTGTCATATTCATGCTTAAAACGCGTTTTGCCACAAATCGATGTGCGGGTTCTAAAAAGAGCAGCATTGGCATGCTTTTCACGTCGTTTGGTAGAAATCCACACGCGCGTTCTGCCAAAAGCACCATTTGCATGCATATCGTGTGGTTTTGCAGAAAACTGCATCCTCGTCTACCAAAAGTTGCATATTCATGCTTAAAACGCGTTTTGGCACAAATCCATGTGCGGGTGCTAAAAAGAGGAGCATTGGCATGCTTTTCACGTCGTTTGGTAGAAATCCACACGCGCGTTCTGCCAAAAGCGTCATTTGCATGCATATCGTGTGGTTTTGCAGAAAACTGCATCCTCGTCTACCAAAAGTTGCGTATTCATGCTTAAAACGCGTTTTGGCACAAATCCATGTGCGGGTGCTAAAAAGAGCTGCAATGGCATGCTTTTCACGTCGTTTGGTAGAAATCCACACGCGCGTTCTGCCAAAAGCACCATTTGCATGCATATCGTGTAGTTTTGCAGAAAACTGCATCCTCGTCTACCAAAAGTGGCGTATTCATGCTTAAAACGCGTTTTGGCACAAATCCATGTGCGGGTGCTAAAAAGAGCAGCATTGGCATGCTTTTCACGTCGTTTGGTAGAAATCCACACGCGCGTTTTGCCAAAAGCACCATTTGCATGCATATCGTGTGGTTTTGCAGAAAACTGCATCCTCGTCTACCAAAAGTGTGATATTCATGCTTAAAACGCGTTTTGGCACAAATCCATGTGCGGGTTCTAAAAAGAGCAGCATTGGCATGCTTTTCACGTCGTTTGGTAGAAATCCACACGCGCATTCTGCCAAAAGCACCATTTGCATGCATATCGTGTGGTTTTGCAGAAAACTGCATCCTCGTCTACCAAAAGTGTCATATTCATGCTTAAAACGCGTTTTGGCACAAATCCGTGTGCGGGTTCTAAAAACAGCAGCATTGACATGCTTTTCACGTCGTTTGGTAGAAATCCACACGCGCATTCTGCCAAAAGCACCATTTGCATGCATATCGTGTGGTTTTGCAGAAAACTGCATCCTCGTCTACCAAAAGTGTCATATTCATGCTTAAAACGGGTTTTGGCACACATCCATGTGCGGGTTCTAAAAAGAGCAGCATTGGCATGCTTTTCACGTCGTTTGGTAGAAATCCACACGCGCGTTCTGCCAAAAGCGTCATTTGCATGCATATCGTGTGGTTTTGCAGAAAACTGCATCCTCGTCTACCAAAAGTTGCGTATTCATGCTTAAAACGCGTTTTGGCACAAATCCATGTGCGGGTGCTAAAAAGAGCAGCATTGGCATGCTTTTCACGTCGTTTGGTAGAAATCCACACGCGCGTTCTGCCAAAAGCACCATTTGCATGCATATCGTGTAGTTTTGCAGAAAACTGCATACTCGTCTACCAAAAGTTGCATATTCATGCTTAAAACGCGTTTTGGCACAAATCCATGTGCGGGTGCTAAAAAGAGCAGCATTGGCATGCTTTTCACGTCGTTTGGTAGAAATCCACACGCGCGTTCTGCCAAAAGCGTCATTTGCATGCATATCGTGTGGTTTTGCAGAAAACTGCATCCTCGTCTACCAAAAGTTGCGTATTCATGCTTAAAACGCGTTTTGGCACAAATCCATGTGCGGGTGCTAAAAAGAGCAGCATTGGCATGCTTTTCACGTCGTTTGGTAGAAATCCACACGCGCGTTCTGCCAAAAGCACCATTTGCATGCATATCGTGTAGTTTTGCAGAAAACTGCATACTCGTCTACCAAAAGTGTCATATTCATGCTTAAAATGCGTTTTGGCACAAATCCGTGTGCGGGTTCTAAAAAGAGCAGAATTGGCATGCTTTTCACGTCGTTTGGTAGAAATCCACAAGCGCGTTCTGCCAAAAGCACCATTTGCATGCATATCGTGTAGTTTTGCAGAAAACTGCATACTCGTCTACCAAAAGTGTCATATTCATGCTTAAAACGCATTTTGGCACAAATCCATGTGCGGGTTCTAAAAAGAGCAGCATTGGCATGCTTTTCACGCCGTTTGGTAGAAATCCACACGCGCGTTCTGCCAAAAGCACCATTTGCATGCATATCGTGTGGTTTTGCAGAAAACTGCATCCTCGTCTACCAAAAGTGTCATATTCATGCTTAAAACGCATTTTGGCACAAATCCATGTGCGGGTTCTAAAAAGAGCAGCATTGGCATGCTTTTCACGTCGTTTGGTAGAAATCCACACGCGCGTTCTGCCAAAAGCACCATTTGCATGCATATCGTGTGGTTTGCAGAAAACTGCATCCTCGTCTACCAAAAGTGTGATATTCATGCTTAAAACGCGTTTTGGCACGAATCCATGTGCGGGTGCTAAAAAGAGCAGCATTGGCATGCTTTTCACGTCGTTTGGTAGAAATCCACACGCGCGTTCTGCCAAAAGCGTCATTTGTATGCATATCGTGTGGTTTTGCAGAAAACTGCATCCTCGTCTACCAAAAGTTGCGTATTCATGCTTAAAACGCGTTTTGGCACAAATCCATGTGCGGGTGCTAAAAAGAGCAGCATTTGCATGCTTTTCACGTCGTTTGGTAGAAATCCACACGCGCGTTCTGCCAAAAGCACCATTTGCATGCATATCGTGTAGTTTTGCTGAAAACTGCATACTCGTCTACCAAAAGTGTCATATTCATGCTTAAAACGCGTTTTGGCACAAATCCGTGTGCGGGTTCTAAAAAGAGCAGCATTGGCATGCTTTTCACCTCGTTTGGTAGAAATCCACACGCGCGTTCTGCCAAAGCACCATTTGCATGCATATCGTGTGGTTTTGCAGAAAACTGCATCCTCGTCTACCAAAAGTGTCATACTCATGCTTAAAACGCATTTTGGCACAAATCCATGTGCGGGTTCTAAAAAGAGCTGCATTGGCATGCTTTTCACGTCGTTTGGTAGAAATCCACACGGGCGTTCTGCCAAAAGCACCATTTGCATGCATATCGTGTGGTTGTGCAGAAAACTGCATACTCGTCTACCAAAAGTGTCATATTCATGCTTAAAACGCGTTTTGCCACAAATCGATGTGCGGGTTCTAAAAAGAGCAGCATTGGCATGCTTTTCACGTCGTTTGGTAGAAATCCACACGCGCGTTCTGCCAAAAGCGTCATTTGCATGCATATCGTGTGGTTTTGCAGAAAACTGCATCCTCGTCTACCAAAAGTTGCGTATTCATGCTTAAAACGCGTTTTGGCACAAATCCATGTGCGGGTGCTAAAAAGAGCAGCAATGGCATGCTTTTCACGTCGTTTGGTAGAAATCCACACGCGCGTTCTGCCAAAAGCACCATTTGCATGCATATCGTGTAGTTTTGCAGAAAACTGCATACTCGTCTACCAAAAGTGTCATATTCATGCTTAAAACGCATTTTGGCACAAATCCATGTGCGGGTTCTAAAAAGAGCAGCATTGGCATGCTTTTCACGTCGTTTGGTAGAAATCCACACGCGCGTTCTGCCAAAAGCACCATTTGCATGCATATCGTGTGGTTTTGCAGAAAACTGCATACTCGTCTACCAAAAGTTGCATATTCATGCTTAAAACGCGTTTTGGCACAAATCCATGTGCGGGTGCTAAAAAGAGCAGCATTGGCATGCTTTTCACGTCGTTTGGTAGAAATCCACACGCGCGTTCTGCCAAAAGCGTCATTTGCATGCATATCGTGTGGTTTTGCAGAAAACTGCATCCTCGTCTACCAAAAGTTGCGTATTCATGCTTAAAACGCGTTTTGGCACAAATCCATGTGCGGGTGCTAAAAAGAGCAGCATTGGCATGCTTTTCACGTCGTTTGGTAGAAATCCACACGCGCGTTCTGCCAAAAGCGTCATTTGCATGCATATCGTGTGGTTTTGCAGAAAACTGCATCCTCGTCTACCAAAAGTTGCGTATTCATGCTTAAAACGCGTTTTGGCACAAATCCATGTGCGGGTGCTAAAAAGAG
>NW_027226064.1:0-23263 GCF_038994185.2 Dermacentor albipictus | reverse complement strand
TGTGGTTTTGCAGAAAACTGCATCCGCATCTACCAAAAGATGCATATGCATGCTTAAAACGCGTTTTGGCTCAAATCCATGTGCGGGTTCTAAAAGAGCAGCATTGGCATGCTTTTCACGTCGTTTGGTAGAAATCCGCACGTGTGTTCTGCCAAAAGCACCATTTGCATGCATATCGTGTGCTTTTGCAGAAAACTGCATCCGCGTCTACCAAAAGTTGCATATGCCTGCTTAAAACGCGTTTTGGCACATATCCATGTGCTGGTTCTAAAAAGAGCAGCATTGGCATGCTTTTCACGTCGTTTGGTAGAAATCCACACGCGCGTTCTGCCAAAAGCACCATTTGCATGCATATCGTGTGGTTTTGCAGAAAACTGCATCCGCGTCTACCAAAAGCTTAAAACGCGTTTTGGCACAAATCCATGAGCGGGTTCTAAAAGAGCAGCATTGGCATGCTTTTCACGTCGTTTGGTAGGCATCCACACGCGCGTTCTGCCAAAAGCCCCATTTGCATGCATATCGTGTGGTTTTGCAGAAAACTGCGTCCGCGTCTACGAAAAATTGCGTGTGCTTGCTTAAAACGCGTTTTCGCACAAATCCGTGTGCAGGTGCTAAAAAGAGCAGCATCGGCATACTTTTCACGTCGTTTGGTAGAAATCCACACGCGCGTTCTGCCAAAAGCACCATTTCCATGCATATCGTGTGGTTTTGTAGAAAACTGCATCCGCGTCTACCAAAAGATGCATATGCATGCTTAAAACGCGTTTTGGCACAAATCCATGTGCGGGTGCTAAAAAGAGCAGCATTGGTATGCTTCTCACGTCGTTTGGTCGAAATCCACGCGCGCGTTCTGCCAAAAGCACCATTTGCATGCATATCATGTAGTTGTGCAGAAAACTGCATCCGCGTCTACCAAAAAGTGCATGTGCTTGCTTAAAACGCGTTTTGGCACAAATCCATGTGCGGGTGCTAAAAAAAGCAGCAATGCTTTTCACGTCGTTTGGTAGAAATCCACATGCGCGTTCTGCCAAAAGCACCATTTGCATGCATATCGTGTGGTTTTGCAGAAAACTGCATCCGCGTGTAAATAAAGATGCATATGCATGCTTAAAACGCGTTTTGGCACAAATCCATGTGCGGGTGCTAAAAAGAGCAGCATTGGTATGCTTCTCACGTCGTTTGGTAGAAATCCACACGCGCGTTCTGCCAAAAGCACCATTTGCATGCATATCGTGTGGTTTTGCAGAAAACTGCATCCGCGTCTACCAAAAGCTTAAAACGCGTTTTGGCACAAATCCATGAGCGGGTTCTAAAAAGAGCAGCATCGGCATGCTTTTCACGTCGTTTGGTAGAACTCCACACGAGCGTTCTGCCAAAAGCACCATTTGCTTGCATATCGTGTGGTTTTGCAGAAAACTGCATCCGCGTCTACCAAAAGTTGCATATGCCTGCTTAAAACGCGTTTTGGCACAAATCCATGAGCGGGTTCTAAAAAGAGCAGCATTGCCATGCTTTTCACGTCGTGTGGTAGAAATCTACGCGCGCGTTCTGCCAAAAGCACCCTTTGAATGCATATCGTGTAGTTGTGCAGAAAACTGCATCCGCGTCTACCAAAAAGTGCATGTGCTTGCTCAAAACGCGTTTTGGCACAAATCCATGTGCGGGTGCTAAAAAAGCACCATTGGCATGCTTTTCACGTCGTTTGGTAGAAATCCACACGCGCGTTCTGCCAAAAGCACCATTTGCATGCATATCGTGTGGTTTTGCAGAAAACTGCATCCGCGTCTACCAAAAAAGTGCATGTGCTTGCTTAAAACGCGTTTTGGCACAAATCCATGTGCAGGTGCAAAAAGAGTAGCATCGGCATGCTTTTCACGTCGTTTGGTAGAAATCCACACGCGCGTTCTGCCAAAAGCACCATTTGCATGCATATCGTGTGGTTTTGCAGAAAACTGCATCCGCGTCTAGGAAAAGATGCATATGCACGCTTAAAACGCGTTTTGGCACAAATCCATGTGCGGGTGCTAAAAAGAGCAGCATTGGTATGCTTCTCACGTCGTTTGGTCGAAATCCACGCGCGCGTTCTGCCAAAAGCACCATTTGCATGCATATCATGTAGTTGTGCAGAAAACTGCATCCGCGTCTACCAAAAAGTGCATGTGCTTGCTTAAAACGCGTTTTGCACAAATCCATGTGCGGGTGCTAAAAAAAGCAGCAATGCTTTTCACGTCGTTTGGTAGAAATCCACATGCGCGTTCTGCCAAAAGCACCATTTGCATGCATATCGTGTGGTTTTGCAGAAAACTGCATCCGTGTGTACCTAAAGATGCATATGCATGCTTAAAACGCGTTTTGGCACAAATCCATGTGCGGGTTGCTAAAAAGAGCAGCATTGGTATGCTTCTCACGTCGTTTGGTAGAAATCCACACGCGCGTTCTGCCAAAAGCACCATTTGCATGCATATCGTGTGGTTTTGCAGAAAACTGCATCCGCATCTACCAAAAAGTGCATGTGCTTGCTTAAAACGCGTTTTGGCACAAATCCATGTGCAGGTGCTAAAAAGAGCAGCATCGGCATGCTTTGCACGTCGTTTGGTAGAACTCCACACGCGCGTTCTGCCAAAAGCACCATTTGCATGCATATCGTGTGGTTTTGCAGAAAACTGCATCTGCGTCTACCAAAAGTTGCATATGCATGCTTAAAACGTGTTTTGGCACAAATCCATGTGCGGCTTCTAAAAGAGCAGCATTGGCATGCTTTTCACGTCGTTTGGTAGAAATCCACACGCGCGTTCTGCCAAAAGCACCATTTGCATGCATATCGTGTGGTTTTGCAGAAAACTGCATCCGCGTCTAGCAAAACTTGCATATGCATGCTTAAAACGCGTTTTGGCTCAAATCCATGTGCGGGTTCTAAAAAGAGCAGCATTGGCATGCTTTTCACGTCGTTTGGTAGAAATCCACACGCGCGTTCTGCCAAAAGCCCCATTTGCATGCATATCGTGTGGTTTTGCAGAAAACTGCATCCGCATCTACCAAAAGATGCATATGCATGCTTAAAACGCGTTTTGGCTCAAATCCATGTGCGGGTTCTAAAAAGAGCAGATTGGCCTGCTTTTCACGTCGTTTGGTAGAAATCCACACGCGCGTTCTGCCAAGAGCACCATTTGCATGCATATCTTGTGGTTTTGCAGAAAACTGCGTCCGCATCTACCAAAAGATGCATATGCATGCTTAAAACGCGTTTTGGCTCAAATCCATGTGCGGGTTCTAAAAAGAGCAGCATTGGCATGCTTTTCACGTCGTTTGGTAGAAATCCACACGCGCGTTCTGCCAAAAGCACCATTTGGATGCATATCGTGTGGTTTTGCAGAAAACTGCGTCCGCGTCTACCAAAAAGTGCATGTGCTTGCTTAAAACGCGTTTTGGCACAAATCCATGTGCGGGTGCTAAAAGAGCAGCATTGGCATGCTTTTCACGTCGTTTGGTAGAAATCCACACGCGCGTTCTGCCAAAAGCACCATTTGCGTGCATATCGTGTGGTTTTGCAGAAAACTGCATCCGTGTCTAACAAAAGATGCATATGCATGCTTAAAACGCGTTTTGGCACAAATCCATGTGCGGGTGCTAAAAAGAGCAGCATTGGCATGCTTTTCACGTCGTTTGGTAGAAATCCGCACGTGTGTTCTGCCAAAAGCACCATTTGCATGCATATCGCGTGCTTTTGCAGAAAACTGCATCCGCGTCTACCAAAAGTTGCATATGCCTGCTTAAAACGCGTTTTGGCACATATCCATGTGCTGGTTCTAAAAAGAGCAGCATTGGCATGCTTTTCACGTCGTTTGGTAGAAATCCACACGCGCGTTCTGCCAAGAGCACCATTTGCATGCATATCGTGTGGTTTTGCAGAAACTGCATCCGCGTCTACCAAAAGCTTAAAACGCGTTTTGGCACAAATTCATGAGCGGGTTCTAAAAAGAGCAGCATTGGCATGCTTTTCATGTCGTTTAGTAGAAATCCACACGCGCGTTCTGCCAAAAGCACCATTTGCATGCATATCGTGTGGTTTTGCAGAAAACTGCATCCGCATCTACCAAAAGATGCATATGCATGCTTAAAACGCGTTTTGGCTCAAATCCATGTGCGGGTTCTAAAAAGAGCAGCATTGGCATGCTTTTCACGTCGTTTGGTAGAAATCCACACGTGTGTTCTGCCAAAAGCACCATTTGCATGCATATCGTGTGCTTTTGCAGAAAACTGCATCCGCGTCTACCAAAGTTGCATATGCCTGCTTAAAACGCGTTTTGGCACATATCCATGTGCTGGTTCTAAAAAGAGCAGCATTGGCATGCTTTTCACGTCGTTTGGTAGAAATCCACACGCGCGTTTTGCCAAAAGCACCATTTGCATGCATATCGTGTGGTTTTGCAGAAAACTGCATCCGCGTCTACCAAAAGCTTAAAACGCGTTTTGGCACAAATCTATGAGCGGGTTCTAAAAAGAGCAGCATTGTCATCCTTTTCACGTCGTTTGGTAGACATCCACACGCGCGTTCTGCCAAAAGCCCCATTTGCATGCATATCGTGTGGTTTTGCAGAAAACTGCGTCCGCGTCTACGAAAAATTGCGTGTGCTTGCTTAAAACGCGTTTTCGCACAAATCCGTGTGCAGGTGCTAAAAAGAGCAGCATCGGCATACTTTTCACGTCGTTTGGTAGAAATCCACACGCGCGTTCTGCCAAAAGCACCATTTCCATGCATATCGTGTGGTTTTGCAGAAAACTGCATCCGCGTCTACCAAAAGATGCATATGCATGCTTAAAACGCGTTTTGGCACAAATCCATGTGCGGGTGCTAAAAAGAGCAGCATTGGTATGCTTCTCACGTCGTTTGGTCGAAATCCACGCGCGCGTTCTGCCAAAAGCACCATTTGCATGCATATCATGTAGTTCTGCAGAAAACTGCATCCGCGTCTACCAAAAAGTGCATGTGCTTGCTTAAAACGCGTTTTGGCACAAATCCATGTGCGGGTGCTAAAAAAAGCAGCAATGCTTTTCACGTCGTTTGGTAGAAATCCACATGCGCGTTCTGCCAAAAGCATCATTTGCATGCATATCGTGTGGTTTTGCAGAAAACTGCATCCGTGTGTAAATAAAGATGCATATGCATGCTTAAAACGCGTTTTGGCACAAATCCATGTGCGGGTGCTAAAAAGAGCAGCATTGGTATGCTTCTCACGTCGTTTGGTAGAAATCCACACGCGCGTTCTGCCAAAAGCACCATTTGCATGCATATCGTGTGGTTTTGCAGAAAACTGCATCCGCATCTACAAAAAGTGCATGTGCTTGCTTAAAACGCGTTTTGGCACAAATCCATGTGCAGGTGCTAAAAAGAGCAGCATCGGCATGCTTTTCACGTCGTTTGGTAGAACTCCACACGAGCGTTCTGCCAAAAGCACCATTTGCTTGCATATCGTGTGGTTTTGCAGAAAACTGCATCCGCGTCTACCAAAAGTTGCATATGCCTGCTTAAAACGCGTTTTGGCACAAATCCATGAGCGGGTTCTAAAAAGAGCAGCATTGCCATGCTTTTCACGTCGTGTGGTAGAAATCTACGCGCGCGTTCTGCAAAAGCACCCTTTGAATGCATATCGTGTAGTTGTGCAGAAAACTGCATCCGCGTCTACCAAAAAGTGCATGTGCTTGCTCAAAACGCGTTTTGGCACAAATCCATGTGCGGGTGCTAAAAAAGCACCATTGGCATGCTTTTCACGTCGTTTGGTAGAAATCCACACGCGCGTTCTGCCAAAAGCACCATTTGCATGCATATCGTGTGGTTTTGCAGAAAACTGCATCCGCGTCTACCAAAAAAGTGCATGTGCTTGCTTAAAACGCGTTTTGGCACAAATCCATGTGCAGGTGCAAAAAGAGTAGCATCGGCATGCTTTTCACGTCGTTTGGTAGAAATCCACACGCGCGTTCTGCCAAAAGCACCATTTGCATGCATATCGTGTGGTTTTGCAGAAAACTGCATCCGCGTCTAGGAAAAGATGCATATGCACGCTTAAAACGCGTTTTGGCACAAATCCATGTGCGGGTGCTAAAAAGAGCAGCATTGGTATGCTTCTCACGTCGTTTGGTCGAAATCCACGCGCGCGTTCTGCCAAAAGCACCATTTGCATGCATATCATGTAGTTGTGCAGAAAACTGCATCCGCGTCTACCAAAAAGTGCATGTGCTTGCTTAAAACGCGTTTTGGCACAAATCCATGTGCGGGTGCTAAAAAAAGCAGCAATGCTTTTCACGTCGTTTGGTAGAAATCCACATGCGCGTTCTGCCAAAAGCACCATTTGCATGCATATCGTGTGGTTTTGCAGAAAACTGCATCCGTGTGTACCTAAAGATGCATATGCATGCTTAAAACGCGTTTTGGCACAAATCCATGTGCGGGTGCTAAAAAGAGCAGCATTGGTATGCTTCTCACGTCGTTTGGTAGAAATCCACACGCGCGTTCTGCCAAAAGCACCATTTGCATGCATATCGTGTGGTTTTGCAGAAAACTGCATCCGCATCTACCAAAAAGTGCATGTGCTTGCTTAAAACGCGTTTTGGCACAAATCCATGTGCAGGTGCTAAAAAGAGCAGCATCGGCATGCTTTGCACGTCGTTTGGTAGAACTCCACACGCGCGTTCTGCCAAAAGCACCATTTGCATGCATATCGTGTGGTTTTGCAGAAAACTGCATCTGCGTCTACCAAAAGTTGCATATGCATGCTTAAAACGTGTTTTGGCACAAATCCATGTGCGGCTTCTAAAAAGAGCAGCATTGGCATGCTTTTCACGTCGTTTGGTAGAAATCCACACGCGCGTTCTGCCAAAAGCACCATTTGCATGCATATCGTGTGGTTTTGCAGAAAACTGCATCCGCGTCTAGCAAAACTTGCATATGCATGCTTAAAACGCGTTTTGGCTCAAATCCATGTGCGGGTTCTAAAAAGAGCAGCATTGGCATGCTTTTCACGTCGTTTGGTAGAAATCCACACGCGCGTTCTGCCAAAAGCCCCATTTGCATGCATATCGTGTGGTTTTGCAGAAAACTGCATCCGCATCTACCAAAAGATGCATATGCATGCTTAAAACGCGTTTTGCTCAAATCCATGTGCGGGTTCTAAAAGAGCAGATTGGCCTGCTTTTCACGTCGTTTGGTAGAAATCCACACGCGCGTTCTGCCAAGAGCACCATTTGCATGCATATCTTGTGGTTTTGCAGAAAACTGCGTCCGCATCTACCAAAAGATGCATATGCATGCTTAAAACGCGTTTTGGCTCAAATCCATGTGCGGGTTCTAAAAAGAGCAGCATTGGCATGCTTTTCACGTCGTTTGGTAGAAATCCACACGCGCGTTCTGCCAAAAGCACCATTTGGATGCATATCGTGTGGTTTTGCAGAAAACTGCGTCCGCGTCTACCAAAAAGTGCATGTGCTTGCTTAAAACGCGTTTTGGCACAAATCCATGTGCGGGTGCTAAAAAGAGCAGCATTGGCATGCTTTTCACGTCGTTTGGTAGAAATCCACACGCGCGTTCTGCCAAAAGCACCATTTGCGTGCATATCGTGTGGTTTTGCAGAAAACTGCATCCGTGTCTAACAAAAGATGCATATGCATGCTTAAAACGCGTTTTGGCACAAATCCATGTGCGGGTGCTAAAAAGAGCAGCATTGGCATGCTTTTCACGTCGTTTGGTAGAAATCCGCACGTGTGTTCTGCCAAAAGCACCATTTGCATGCATATCGTGTGCTTTTGCAGAAAACTGCATCCGCGTCTACCAAAAGTTGCATATGCCTGCTTAAAACGCGTTTTGGCACATATCCATGTGCTGGTTCTAAAAAGAGCAGCATTGGCATGCTTTTCACGTCGTTTGGTAGAAATCCACACGCGCGTTCTGCCAAGAGCACCATTTGCATGCATATCGTGTGGTTTTGCAGAAAACTGCATCCGCGTCTACCAAAAGCTTAAAACGCGTTTTGGCACAAATTCATGAGCGGGTTCTAAAAAGAGCAGCATTGGCATGCTTTTCATGTCGTTTAGTAGAAATCCACACGCGCGTTCTGCCAAAAGCACCATTTGCATGCATATCGTGTGGTTTTGCAGAAAACTGCATCCGCATCTACCAAAAGATGCATATGCATGCTTAAAACGCGTTTTGGCTCAAATCCATGTGCGGGTTCTAAAAAGAGCAGCATTGGCATGCTTTTCACGTCGTTTGGTAGAAATCCACACGTGTGTTCTGCCAAAAGCACCATTTGCATGCATATCGTGTGCTTTTGCAGAAAACTGCATCCGCGTCTACCAAAAGTTGCATATGCCTGCTTAAAACGCGTTTTGGCACATATCCATGTGCTGGTTCTAAAAAGAGCAGCATTGGCATGCTTTTCACGTCGTTTGGTAGAAATCCACACGCGCGTTTTGCCAAAAGCACCATTTGCATGCATATCGTGTGGTTTTGCAGAAAACTGCATCCGCGTCTACCAAAAGCTTAAAACGCGTTTTGGCACAAATCTATGAGCGGGTTCTAAAAAGAGCAGCATTGTCATCCTTTTCACGTCGTTTGGTAGACATCCACACGCGCGTTCTGCCAAAAGCCCCATTTGCATGCATATCGTGTGGTTTTGCAGAAAACTGCGTCCGCGTCTACGAAAAATTGCGTGTGCTTGCTTAAAACGCGTTTTCGCACAAATCCGTGTGCAGGTGCTAAAAAGAGCAGCATCGGCATACTTTTCACGTCGTTTGGTAGAAATCCACACGCGCGTTCTGCCAAAAGCACCATTTCCATGCATATCGTGTGGTTTTGCAGAAAACTGCATCCGCGTCTACCAAAAGATGCATATGCATGCTTAAAACGCGTTTGGCACAAATCCATGTGCGGGTGCTAAAAAGAGCAGCATTGGTATGCTTCTCACGTCGTTTGGTCGAAATCCACGCGCGCGTTCTGCCAAAAGCACCATTTGCATGCATATCATGTAGTTCTGCAGAAAACTGCATCCGCGTCTACCAAAAAGTGCATGTGCTTGCTTAAAACGCGTTTTGGCACAAATCCATGTGCGGGTGCTAAAAAAAGCAGCAATGCTTTTCACGTCGTTTGGTAGAAATCCACATGCGCGTTCTGCCAAAAGCATCATTTGCATGCATATCGTGTGGTTTTGCAGAAAACTGCATCCGTGTGTAAATAAAGATGCATATGCATGCTTAAAACGCGTTTTGGCACAAATCCATGTGCGGGTGCTAAAAAGAGCAGCATTGGTATGCTTCTCACGTCGTTTGGTAGAAATCCACACGCGCGTTCTGCCAAAAGCACCATTTGCATGCATATCGTGTGGTTTTGCAGAAAACTGCATCCGCATCTACAAAAAGTGCATGTGCTTGCTTAAAACGCGTTTTGGCACAAATCCATGTGCAGGTGCTAAAAAGAGCAGCATCGGCATGCTTTTCACGTCGTTTGGTAGAACTCCACACGAGCGTTCTGCCAAAAGCACCATTTGCTTGCATATCGTGTGGTTTTGCAGAAAACTGCATC
Source organism: Dermacentor albipictus (assembly GCF_038994185.2). Classification (NCBI taxonomy): domain Eukaryota; kingdom Metazoa; phylum Arthropoda; class Arachnida; order Ixodida; family Ixodidae; genus Dermacentor; species Dermacentor albipictus. The sequence continues at coordinate 13,692 of NW_027226064.1, read as the reverse complement.
CGCGTCTACCAAAAGTTGCATATGCCTGCTTAAAACGCGTTTTGGCACAAATCCATGAGCGGGTTCTAAAAAGAGCAGCATTGCCATGCTTTTCACGTCGTGTGGTAGAAATCTACGCGCGCGTTCTGCCAAAAGCACCCTTTGAATGCATATCGTGTAGTTGTGCAGAAAACTGCATCCGCGTCTACCAAAAAGTGCATGTGCTTGCTCAAAACGCGTTTTGGCACAAATCCATGTGCGGGTGCTAAAAAAGCACCATTGGCATGCTTTTCACGTCGTTTGGTAGAAATCCACACGCGCGTTCTGCCAAAAGCACCATTTGCATGCATATCGTGTGGTTTTGCAGAAAACTGCATCCGCGTCTACCAAAAAAGTGCATGTGCTTGCTTAAAACGCGTTTTGGCACAAATCCATGTGCAGGTGCAAAAAGAGTAGCATCGGCATGCTTTTCACGTCGTTTGGTAGAAATCCACACGCGCGTTCTGCCAAAAGCACCATTTGCATGCATATCGTGTGGTTTTGCAGAAAACTGCATCCGCGTCTAGGAAAAGATGCATATGCACGCTTAAAACGCGTTTTGGCACAAATCCATGTGCGGGTGCTAAAAAGAGCAGCATTGGTATGCTTCTCACGTCGTTTGGTCGAAATCCACGCGCGCGTTCTGCCAAAAGCACCATTTGCATGCATATCATGTAGTTGTGCAGAAAACTGCATCCGCGTCTACCAAAAAGTGCATGTGCTTGCTTAAAACGCGTTTTGGCACAAATCCATGTGCGGGTGCTAAAAAAAGCAGCAATGCTTTTCACGTCGTTTGGTAGAAATCCACATGCGCGTTCTGCCAAAAGCACCATTTGCATGCATATCGTGTGGTTTTGCAGAAAACTGCATCCGTGTGTACCTAAAGATGCATATGCATGCTTAAAACGCGTTTTGGCACAAATCCATGTGCGGGTGCTAAAAAGAGCAGCATTGGTATGCTTCTCACGTCGTTTGGTAGAAATCCACACGCGCGTTCTGCCAAAAGCACCATTTGCATGCATATCGTGTGGTTTTGCAGAAAACTGCATCCGCATCTACCAAAAAGTGCATGTGCTTGCTTAAAACGCGTTTTGGCACAAATCCATGTGCAGGTGCTAAAAAGAGCAGCATCGGCATGCTTTGCACGTCGTTTGGTAGAACTCCACACGCGCGTTCTGCCAAAAGCACCATTTGCATGCATATCGTGTGGTTTTGCAGAAAACTGCATCTGCGTCTACCAAAAGTTGCATATGCATGCTTAAAACGTGTTTTGGCACAAATCCATGTGCGGCTTCTAAAAAGAGCAGCATTGGCATGCTTTTCACGTCGTTTGGTAGAAATCCACACGCGCGTTCTGCCAAAAGCACCATTTGCATGCATATCGTGTGGTTTTGCAGAAAACTGCATCCGCGTCTAGCAAAACTTGCATATGCATGCTTAAAACGCGTTTTGGCTCAAATCCATGTGCGGGTTCTAAAAAGAGCAGCATTCGCATGCTTTTCACGTCGTTTGGTAGAAATCCACACGCGCGTTCTGCCAAAAGCCCCATTTGCATGCATATCGTGTGGTTTTGCAGAAAACTGCATCCGCATCTACCAAAAGATGCATATGCATGCTTAAAACGCGTTTTGGCTCAAATCCATGTGCGGGTTCTAAAAAGAGCAGATTGGCCTGCTTTTCACGTCGTTTGGTATAAATCCACACGCGCGTTCTGCCAAGAGCACCATTTGCATGCATATCTTGTGGTTTTGCAGAAAACTGCGTCCGCATCTACCAAAAGATGCATATGCATGCTTAAAACGCGTTTTGGCTCAAATCCATGTGCGGGTTCTAAAAAGAGCAGCATTGGCATGCTTTTCACGTCGTTTGGTAGAAATCCACACGCGCGTTCTGCCAAAAGCACCATTTGGATGCATATCGTGTGGTTTTGCAGAAAACTGCGTCCGCGTCTACCAAAAAGTGCATGTGCTTGCTTAAAACGCGTTTTGGCACAAATCCATGTGCGGGTGCTAAAAAGAGCAGCATTGGCATGCTTTTCACGTCGTTTGGTAGAAATCCACACGCGCGTTCTGCCAAAAGCACCATTTGCATGCATATCAAGTGGTTTTGCAGAAAACTGCATCCGCATCTACCAAAAGATGCATATGCATGCTTAAAACGCGTTTTGGCTCAAATCCATGTGCGGGTTCTAAAAAGAGCAGATTGGCCTGCTTTTCACGTCGTTTGGTAGAAATCCACACGCGCGTTCTGCCAAGAGCACCATTTGCATGCATATCTTGTGGTTTTGCAGAAAACTGCGTCCGCATCTACCAAAAGATGCATATGCATGCTTAAAACGCGTTTTGGCTCAAATCCATGTGCGGGTTCTAAAAAGAGCAGCATTGGCATGCTTTTCACGTCGTTTGGTAGAAATCCACACGCGCGTTCTGCCAAAAGCACCATTTGGATGCATATCGTGTGGTTTTGCAGAAAACTGCGTCCGCGTCTACCAAAAAGTGCATGTGCTTGCTTAAAACGCGTTTTGGCACAAATCCATGTGCGGGTGCTAAAAAGAGCAGCATTGGCATGCTTTTCACGTCGTTTGGTAGAAATCCACACGCGCGTTCTGCCAAAAGCACCATTTGCGTGCATATCGTGTGGTTTTGCAGAAAACTGCATCCGTGTCTAACAAAAGATGCATATGCATGCTTAAAACGCGTTTTGGCACAAATCCATGTGCGGGTGCTAAAAAGAGCAGCATTGGCATGCTTTTCACGTCGTTTGGTAGAAATCCGCACGTGTGTTCTGCCAAAAGCACCATTTGCATGCATATCGTGTGCTTTTGCAGAAAACTGCATCCGCGTCTACCAAAAGTTGCATATGCCTGCTTAAAACGCGTTTTGGCACATATCCATGTGCTGGTTCTAAAAAGAGCAGCATTGGCATGCTTTTCACGTCGTTTGGTAGAAATCCACACGCGCGTTCTGCCAAGAGCACCATTTGCATGCATATCGTGTGGTTTTGCAGAAAACTGCATCCGCGTCTACCAAAAGCTTAAAACGCGTTTTGGCACAAATTCATGAGCGGGTTCTAAAAAGAGCAGCATTGGCATGCTTTTCATGTCGTTTAGTAGAAATCCACACGCGCGTTCTGCCAAAAGCACCATTTGCATGCATATCGTGTGGTTTTGCAGAAAACTGCATCCGCATCTACCAAAAGATGCATATGCATGCTTAAAACGCGTTTTGGCTCAAATCCATGTGCGGGTTCTAAAAAGAGCAGCATTGGCATGCTTTTCACGTCGTTTGATAGAAATCCACACGTGTGTTCTGCCAAAAGCACCATTTGCATGCATATCGTGTGCTTTTGCAGAAAACTGCATCCGCGTCTACCAAAAGTTGCATATGCCTGCTTAAAACGCGTTTTGGCACATATCCATGTGCTGGTTCTAAAAAGAGCAGCATTGGCATGCTTTTCACGTCGTTTGGTAGAAATCCACACGCGCGTTTTGCCAAAAGCACCATTTGCATGCATATCGTGTGGTTTTGCAGAAAACTGCATCCGCGTCTACCAAAAGCTTAAAACGCGTTTTGGCACAAATCTATGAGCGGGTTCTAAAAAGAGCAGCATTGTCATCCTTTTCACGTCGTTTGGTAGACATCCACACGCGCGTTCTGCCAAAAGCCCCATTTGCATGCATATCGTGTGGTTTTGCAGAAAACTGCGTCCGCGTCTACGAAAAATTGCGTGTGCTTGCTTAAAACGCGTTTTCGCACAAATCCGTGTGCAGGTGCTAAAAAGAGCAGCATCGGCATACTTTTCACGTCGTTTGGTAGAAATCCACACGCGCGTTCTGCCAAAAGCACCATTTCCATGCATATCGTGTGGTTTTGCAGAAAACTGCATCCGCGTCTACCAAAAGATGCATATGCATGCTTAAAACGCGTTTTGGCACAAATCCATGTGCGGGTGCTAAAAAGAGCAGCATTGGTATGCTTCTCACGTCGTTTGGTCGAAATCCACGCGCGCGTTCTGCCAAAAGCACCATTTGCATGCATATCATGTAGTTCTGCAGAAAACTGCATCCGCGTCTACCAAAAAGTGCATGTGCTTGCTCAAAACGCGTTTTGGCACAAATCCATGTGCGGGTGCTAAAAAAGCACCATTGGCATGCTTTTCACGTCGTTTGGTAGAAATCCACACGCGCGTTCTGCCAAAAGCATCATTTGCATGCATATCGTGTGGTTTTGCAGAAAACTGCATCCGTGTGTAAATAAAGATGCATATGCATGCTTAAAACGCGTTTTGGCACAAATCCATGTGCGGGTGCTAAAAAGAGCAGCATTGGTATGCTTCTCACGTCGTTTGGTAGAAATCCACACGCGCGTTCTGCCAAAAGCACCATTTGCATGCATATCGTGTGGTTTTGCAGAAAACTGCATCCGCATCTACAAAAAGTGCATGTGCTTGCTTAAAACGCGTTTTGGCACAAATCCATGTGCAGGTGCTAAAAAGAGCAGCATCGGCATGCTTTTCACGTCGTTTGGTAGAACTCCACACGAGCGTTCTGCCAAAAGCACCATTTGCTTGCATATCGTGTGGTTTTGCAGAAAACTGCATCCGCGTCTACCAAAAGTTGCATATGCCTGCTTAAAACGCGTTTTGGCACAAATCCATGAGCGGGTTCTAAAAAGAGCAGCATTGCCATGCTTTTCACGTCGTGTGGTAGAAATCTACGCGCGCGTTCTGCCAAAAGCACCCTTTGAATGCATATCGTGTAGTTGTGCAGAAAACTGCATCCGCGTCTACCAAAAAGTGCATGTGCTTGCTCAAAACGCGTTTTGGCACAAATCCATGTGCGGGTGCTAAAAAAGCACCATTGGCATGCTTTTCACGTCGTTTGGTAGAAATCCACACGCGCGTTCTGCCAAAAGCACCATTTGCATGCATATCGTGTGGTTTTGCAGAAAACTGCATCCGCGTCTACCAAAAAAGTGCATGTGCTTGCTTAAAACGCGTTTTGGCACAAATCCATGTGCAGGTGCAAAAAGAGTAGCATCGGCATGCTTTTCACGTCGTTTGGTAGAAATCCACACGCGCGTTCTGCCAAAAGCACCATTTGCATGCATATCGTGTGGTTTTGCAGAAAACTGCATCCGCGTCTAGGAAAAGATGCATATGCACGCTTAAAACGCGTTTTGGCACAAATCCATGTGCGGGTGCTAAAAAGAGCAGCATTGGTATGCTTCTCACGTCGTTTGGTCGAAATCCACGCGCGCGTTCTGCCAAAAGCACCATTTGCATGCATATCATGTAGTTGTGCAGAAAACTGCATCCGCGTCTACCAAAAAGTGCATGTGCTTGCTTAAAACGCGTTTTGGCACAAATCCATGTGCGGGTGCTAAAAAAAGCAGCAATGCTTTTCACGTCGTTTGGTAGAAATCCACATGCGCGTTCTGCCAAAAGCACCATTTGCATGCATATCGTGTGGTTTTGCAGAAAACTGCATCCGTGTGTACCTAAAGATGCATATGCATGCTTAAAACGCGTTTTGGCACAAATCCATGTGCGGGTGCTAAAAAGAGCAGCATTGGTATGCTTCTCACGTCGTTTGGTAGAAATCCACACGCGCGTTCTGCCAAAAGCACCATTTGCATGCATATCGTGTGGTTTTGCAGAAAACTGCATCCGCATCTACCAAAAAGTGCATGTGCTTGCTTAAAACGCGTTTTGGCACAAATCCATGTGCAGGTGCTAAAAAGAGCAGCATCGGCATGCTTTGCACGTCGTTTGGTAGAACTCCACACGCGCGTTCTGCCAAAAGCACCATTTGCATGCATATCGTGTGGTTTTGCAGAAAACTGCATCTGCGTCTACCAAAAGTTGCATATGCATGCTTAAAACGTGTTTTGGCACAAATCCATGTGCGGCTTCTAAAAAGAGCAGCATTGGCATGCTTTTCACGTCGTTTGGTAGAAATCCACACGCGCGTTCTGCCAAAAGCACCATTTGCATGCATATCGTGTGGTTTTGCAGAAAACTGCATCCGCGTCTAGCAAAACTTGCATATGCATGCTTAAAACGCGTTTTGGCTCAAATCCATGTGCGGGTTCTAAAAAGAGCAGCATTCGCATGCTTTTCACGTCGTTTGGTAGAAATCCACACGCGCGTTCTGCCAAAAGCCCCATTTGCATGCATATCGTGTGGTTTTGCAGAAAACTGCATCCGCATCTACCAAAAGATGCATATGCATGCTTAAAACGCGTTTTGGCTCAAATCCATGTGCGGGTTCTAAAAAGAGCAGATTGGCCTGCTTTTCACGTCGTTTGGTAGAAATCCACACGCGCGTTCTGCCAAAAGCACCATTTGCGTGCATATCGTGTGGTTTTGCAGAAAACTGCATCCGTGTCTAACAAAAGATGCATATGCATGCTTAAAACGCGTTTTGGCACAAATCCATGTGCGGGTGCTAAAAAGAGCAGCATTGGCATGCTTTTCACGTCGTTTGGTAGAAATCCGCACGTGTGTTCTGCCAAAAGCACCATTTGCATGCATATCGTGTGCTTTTGCAGAAAACTGCATCCGCGTCTACCAAAAGTTGCATATGCCTGCTTAAAACGCGTTTTGGCACATATCCATGTGCTGGTTCTAAAAAGAGCAGCATTGGCATGCTTTTCACGTCGTTTGGTAGAAATCCACACGCGCGTTCTGCCAAGAGCACCATTTGCATGCATATCGTGTGGTTTTGCAGAAAACTGCATCCGCGTCTACCAAAAGCTTAAAACGCGTTTTGGCACAAATCTATGAGCGGGTTCTAAAAAGAGCAGCATTGTCATCCTTTTCACGTCGTTTGGTAGACATCCACACGCGCGTTCTGCCAAAAGCCCCATTTGCATGCATATCGTGTGGTTTTGCAGAAAACTGCGTCCGCGTCTACGAAAAATTGCGTGTGCTTGATTAAAACGCGTTTTCGCACAAATCCGTGTGCAGGTGCTAAAAAGAGCAGCATCGGCATACTTTTCACGTCGTTTGGTAGAAATCCACACGCGCGTTCTGCCAAAAGCACCATTTGCATGCATATCGTGTGGTTTTGCAGAAAACTGCATCCGCGTCTACCAAAAGCTTAAAACGCGTTTTGGCACAAATCTATGAGCGGGTTCTAAAAAGAGCAGCATTGTCATCCTTTTCACGTCGTTTGGTAGACATCCACACGCGCGTTCTGCCAAAAGCCCCATTTGCATGCATATCGTGTGGTTTTGCAGAAAACTGCGTCCGCGTCTACGAAAAATTGCGTGTGCTTGCTTAAAACGCGTTTTCGCACAAATCCGTGTGCAGGTGCTAAAAAGAGCAGCATCGGCATACTTTTCACGTCGTTTGGTAGAAATCCACACGCGCGTTCTGCCAAAAGCACCATTTCCATGCATATCGTGTGGTTTTGCAGAAAACTGCATCCGCGTCTACCAAAAGATGCATATGCATGCTTAAAACGCGTTTTGGCACAAATCCATGTGCGGGTGCTAAAAAGAGCAGCATTGGTATGCTTCTCACGTCGTTTGGTCGAAATCCACGCGCGCGTTCTGCCAAAAGCACCATTTGCATGCATATCATGTAGTTCTGCAGAAAACTGCATCCGCGTCTACCAAAAAGTGCATGTGCTTGCTTAAAACGCGTTTTGGCACAAATCCATGTGCGGGTGCTAAAAAAAGCAGCAATGCTTTTCACGTCGTTTGGTAGAAATCCACATGCGCGTTCTGCCAAAAGCACCATTTGCATGCATATCGTGTGGTTTTGCAGAAAACTGCATCCGTGTGTAAATAAAGATGCATATGCATGCTTAAAACGCGTTTTGGCACAAATCCATGTGCGGGTGCTAAAAAGAGCAGCATTGGTATGCTTCTCACGTCGTTTGGTAGAAATCCACACGCGCGTTCTGCCAAAAGCACCATTTGCATGCATATCGTGTGGTTTTGCAGAAAACTGCATCCGCATCTACAAAAAGTGCATGTGCTTGCTTAAAACGCGTTTTGGCACAAATCCATGTGCAGGTGCTAAAAAGAGCAGCATCGGCATGCTTTTCACGTCGTTTGGTAGAACTCCACACGAGCGTTCTGCCAAAAGCACCATTTGCTTGCATATCGTGTGGTTTTGCAGAAAACTGCATCCGCGTCTACCAAAAGTTGCATATGCCTGCTTAAAACGCGTTTTGGCACAAATCCATGAGCGGGTTCTAAAAAGAGCAGCATTGCCATGCTTTTCACGTCGTGTGGTAGAAATCTACGCGCGCGTTCTGCCAAAAGCACCCTTTGAATGCATATCGTGTAGTTGTGCAGAAAACTGCATCCGCGTCTACCAAAAAGTGCATGTGCTTGCTCAAAACGCGTTTTGGCACAAATCCATGTGCGGGTGCTAAAAAAGCACCATTGGCATGCTTTTCACGTCGTTTGGTAGAAATCCACACGCTCGTTCTGCCAAAAGCACCATTTGCATGCATATCGTGTGGTTTTGCAGAAAACTGCATCCGCGTCTACCAAAAAAGTGCATGTGCTTGCTTAAAACGCGTTTTGGCACAAATCCATGTGCAGGTGCAAAAAGAGTAGCATCGGCATGCTTTTCACGTCGTTTGGTAGAAATCCACACGCGCGTTCTGCCAAAAGCACCATTTGCATGCATATCGTGTGGTTTTGCAGAAAACTGCATCCGCGTCTAGGAAAAGATGCATATGCACGCTTAAAACGCGTTTTGGCACAAATCCATGTGCGGGTGCTAAAAAGAGCAGCATTGGCATGCTTTTCACGTCGTTTGGTAGAAATCCACACGCGCGTTCTGCCAAAAGCACCATTTGCATGCATATCGTGTGGTTTTGCAGAAAACTGCATCCGCGTCTAGCAAAAGATGCATATGCACGCTTAAAACGTGTTTTGGCACAAATCCATGTGCGGGTGCTAAAAAGAGCAGCATTGGCATGCTTTTCACGTCGTTTGGTAGAAATCCACACGCGCGTTCTGCCAAAAGCACCATTTGCATGCATATCGTGTGGTTTTGCAGAAACCTGCATCCGCGTCTACCAAAAAAGTGCATGTGCTTGCTTAAAACGCGTTTTGGCACAAATCCATGTGCAGGTGCAAAAAGAGCAGCATCGGCATGCTTTTCACGTCGTTTGGTAGAAATCCACACGCGCGTTCTGCCAAAAGCACCATTTGCATGCATATCGTGTGGTTTTGCAGAAAACTGCATCCGCGTCTACCAAAAGATGCATATGCATGCTTAAAACGCGTTTTGGCACAAATCCATGTGCGGGTTCTAAAAAGAGCAGCATTGGCATGCTTTTCACGTCGTTTGGTAGACATCAACACGCGCGTTCTGCAAAAAGCACCATTTGCATGCATATCGTGTGGTTTTGCAGAAAACTGCATCCGCGTCTAGCAAAAGATGCATATGCATGCTTAAAACGCGTTCTGGTACAAATCCATGTGCGGGTTCTAAAAAGAGCAGCATTGGCATGCTTTTCACGTCGTTTGGTAGAAATCCACACGCGCGTTCGGCCAAAAGCACCATTTGCATGCATATCGTGTGGTTTTGCAGAAAACTGCATCCGCGTCTACCAAACGATGCATATGCATGCTTAAAACGCGTTTCGGCACAAATCCATGTGCGGGTGCTAAAATGAGCAGCATTGGCATGCTTTTCACGTCCTTTGGTAGAAATCTACACGCGCGTTCTGCCAAAAGCACCATTTGCATGCATATCGTGTGGTTTTGCAGAAAACTGCATCCGCGTCTACCAAAAGATGCATATGCGTGGTTAAAACGCGTTTTGGCACAAATCCATGTGCGGGTTCTAAAACGAGCACCGTTGGCATGCTTTTCACGTCGTTTGGAAGAAATCCACACGCGCGTTCTGCCAAAAGCACCATTTGCATGCATATCGTGTGGTTTTGCAGAAAACTGCATCCGCGTCTACCAAAAGATGCATATGCATGCTTAAAACGCGTTTTGGCACAAATCCATGTGCGGGTGCTAAAAAGAGCAGCATTGGCATGCTTTTCACGTCGTTTGGTAGAAATCCACACGCGCGTTCCGCCAAAAGCACCATTTGCATGCATATCATGTAGTTGTGCAGAAAACTGCATCCGCGTCTACCAAAAAGTGCATGTGCTTGCTTAAAACGCGTTTTGGCACAAATCAATGTGCGGGTGCTAAAAAGAGCAGCATTGGCATGCTTTTCACGACGTTTGGTAGAAATCCACACGCGCGTTCTGCCAAAAGCACCATTTGCATGCATATCGTGTGGTTTTGCAGAAAACTGCATCCGCGTCTACCAAAAGATGCATAAGCGTGGTTAAAACGCGTTTTGGCACAAATCCATGTGCGGGTTCTAAAAAGAGCAGCATTGGCATGCTTTTCACGTCGTTTGGTAGAAATCCACACGCGCGTTCTGCCAAAAGCACCATTTCCATGTATATCGTGTGGTTTTGCAGAAAACTGCATCCGCGTCTACCAAAAGATGCATATGCATGCTTAAAACGCGTTTTGGCATAAATCCGTGTGCGGGTGCTAAAAAGAGCAGCATCGGCATACTTTTCACGTCGTTTGGTAGAACTCCACACGCGCGTTCTGCCAAAAGCACCATTTGCATGCATATCGTGTGGTTTTGCAGAAAACTGCATCCGCGTGTACCAAAAGATGCATATGCATGCTTAAAACGCGTTTTGACACAAATCCATGTGCGGGTGCTAAAAAGAGCAGCATTGGCATGCTTTTCACGTCGTTTGGTAGAAATCCACACGCGCGTTCTGCCAAAAGCACCATTTGCATGCATATCGTGTGGTTTTGCAGAAAACTGCGTCCGCGTCTACGAAAAATTGCGTGTGCTTGCTTAAAAACGCGTTTTCGCACAAATCCGTGTGCAGGTGCTAAAAAGAGCAGCATCGGCATACTTTTCACGTCGTTTGGTAGAAATCCACACGCGCGTTCTGCCAAAAGCACCATTTCCATGCATATCGTGTGGTTTTGCAGAAAACTGCATCCGCGTCTACCAAAAGATGCATATGCATGCTTAAAACGCGTTTTGGCACAAATCCATGTGCGGCTACTAAAAAGAGCAGCATTGGCATGCTTTTCACGTCGTTTGGTAGAAATCCACATGCGCGTTCTGCCAAAAGCACCATTTGCATGCATATCGTGTGGTTTTGCAGAAAACTGCATCCGCGTCTACGAAAAATTGCGTGTGCTTGCTTAAAACGCGTTTTCGCACAAATCCGTGTGCAGGTGCTAAAAAGAGCAGCATCGGCATACTTTTCACGTCGTTTGGTAGAAATCCACACGCGCGTTCTGCCAAAAGCACCATTTCCATGCATATCGTGTGGTTTTGCTGAAAACTGCGTCCGCGTCTACCAAAAGATGCATATGCATGCTTAAAACGCGTTTTGGCACAAATCCATGTGCGGGTGCTAAAAAGAGCAGCATTGGTATGCTTCTCACGTCGTTTGGTCGAAATCCACGCGCGCGTTCTGCCAAAAGCACCATTTGCATGCATATCATGTAGTTGTGCAGAAAACTGCATCCGCGTCTACCAAAAAGTGCATGTGCTTGCTTAAAACGCGTTTTGGCACAAATCCATGTGCGGGTGCTAAAAAAAGCAGCAATGCTTTTCACGTCGTTTGGTAGAAATCCACATGCGCGTTCTGCCAAAAGCACCATTTGCATGCATATCGTGTGGTTTTGCAGAAAACTGCATCTGCGTCTACCAAAAGTTGCATATGCATGCTTAAAACGCGTTTTGGCACAAATCCATGTGCGGCTTCTAAAAAGAGCAGCATTGGCATGCTTTTCACGTCGTTTGGTAGAAATCCACACGCGCGTTCTGCCAAAAGCACCATTTGCATGCATATCGTGTGGTTTTGCAGAAAACTGCATCCGCGTCTAGCAAAACTTGCATATGCATGCTTAAAACGCGTTTTGGCACAAATCCATGTGCGGCTTCTAAAAAGAGCAGCATTGGCATGCTTTGCACGTCGTTTGGTAGAAATCCACACGCGCGTTCTGCCAAAAGCACCATTTGCATGCATATCGTGTGGTTTTGCAGAAAACTGCATCCGCATCTACCAAAAGATGCATATGCATGCTTAAAACGCGTTTTGGCTCAAATCCATGTGCGGGTTCTAAAAAGAGCAGCATTGGCATGCTTTTCACGTCGTTTGGTAGAAATCCACACGCGCGTTCTGCCAAAAGCCCCATTTGCATGCATATCGTGTGGTTTTGTAGAAAACTGCATCCGCGTGTACCAAAAGATGCATGTGCTTGCTTAAAACGCGTTTTGGCACAAATCAATGTGCGGGTGCTAAAAAGAGCAGCATTGGCATGCTTTTCACGTCGTTTGGTAGAAATCCACACGCGCGTTCTGCCAAAAGCACCATTTGCATGCATATCGTGTGGTTTTGCAGAAAACTGCGTCCGCGTCTACGAAAAATTGCGTGTGCTTGCTTAAAACGCGTTTTCGCACAAATCCGTGTGCAGGTGCTAAAAAGAGCAGCATCGGCATACTTTTCACGTCGTTTGGTAGAAATCCACACGCGCGTTCTGCCAAAAGCACCATTTCCATGCATATCGTGTGGTTTTGCAGAAAACTGCATCCGCGTCTACCAAAAGATGCATATGCATGCTTAAAACGCGTTTTGGCACAAATCCATGTGCGGCTACTAAAAAGAGCAGCATTGGCATGCTTTTCACGTCGTTTGGTAGAAATCCACATGCGCGTTCTGCCAAAAGCACCATTTGCATGCATATCGTGTGGTTTTGCAGAAAACTGCATCCGCGTCTACGAAAAATTGCGTGTGCTTGCTTAAAACGCGTTTTCGCACAAATCCGTGTGCAGGTGCTAAAAAGAGCAGCATCGGCATACTTTTCACGTCGTTTGGTAGAAATCCACACGCGCGTTCTGCCAAAAGCACCATTTCCATGCATATCGTGTGGTTTTGCTGAAAACTGCGTCCGCGTCTACCAAAAGATGCATATGCATGCTTAAAACGCGTTTTGGCACAAATCCATGTGCGGGTGCTAAAAAGAGCAGCATTGGTATGCTTCTCACGTCGTTTGGTCGAAATCCACGCGCGCGTTCTGCCAAAAGCACCATTTGCATGCATATCATGTAGTTGTGCAGAAAACTGCATCCGCGTCTACCAAAAAGTGCATGTGCTTGCTTAAAACGCGTTTTTGGCACAAATCCATGTGCGGGTGCTAAAAAAAGCAGCAATGCTTTTCACGTCGTTTGGTAGAAATCCACATGCGCGTTCTGCCAAAAGCACCATTTGCATGCATATCGTGTGGTTTTGCAGAAAACTGCATCTGCGTCTACCAAAAGTTGCATATGCATGCTTAAAACGCGTTTTGGCACAAATCCATGTGCGGCTTCTAAAAAGAGCAGCATTGGCATGCTTTTCACGTCGTTTGGTAGAAATCCACACGCGCGTTCTGCCAAAAGCACCATTTGCATGCATATCGTGTGGTTTTGCAGAAAACTGCATCCGCGTCTAGCAAAACTTGCATATGCATGCTTAAAACGCGTTTTGGCACAAATCCATGTGCGGCTTCTAAAAAGAGCAGCATTGGCATGCTTTGCACGTCGTTTGGTAGAAATCCACACGCGCCTGCCAAAAGCACCAATTTGCAGTGCACTATCGTGTGGTTTTGCAGAAAA